>NW_026693272.1:0-82607 GCF_021218885.2 Marmota monax
GACATATAGCAGAACCAGAGGAAAATGTCTAGAAGTGTAACCATGGCATAAGAAGAATAATAGCCAATGGACCTGAGATGTTTTGCCTGAAGAAAAGATGCAGGAATGACATGACAGCCGCCTCTAGGCTCTCAAGCCTCTTCTGCAGGGATCTAAGGACCAGTTCCCAGAATGAGGCCACTGGGATCAGCTCTAGGTAGATGGATTTCATCTAAATATTAGAAAAGCCTTCCTCTATGCTGACCCGTGATGGACCATGAGCATCCTGTCCCAGAGGCACCCAACTGTCTGTGGAACCCAGAGGTCTGCAGTCAGATACTGGAAAGATGGGTGGTAGCTGCCAACTACCACATTCCAGGAATGTAGTCTCTTGACTCAGGTGACAAAAATAATAAAACAGGCTGTTCCCTTTGGGGGACTCTGTGATATTTTGGCTATTTCTCTTCTCTCTCTTTTTAAAAATAAAAATTTCAGCTTCTCTTATTTAAGGAGACTACTGGCTGAGAGCAGCTCATTGCAGAATGACTTACTGAGCTACCACGGAGCTACCCCCCAACTCTTTTTATATTTCATCTTGAGACTTAGTCATGCTAAATTGCCCAGAATGGTCTTGAACTTGTGATTCTCCTACCTCAGCCTCTCTAGTAGCAAGTAGCTGGGAGTCCACGGGGGGTGGCCACCACACCTGATTTATAGAACAGCTTTTGAGAGAGCTTCTGAGAGAGCCCAGAGTGTGAAGTAGTGGAGGGAGGAGGGGAATTAGTACCTTAATTCACTACTTTAGTTCCCCTCCTCCCTCCAAGGAGGCAGTATAGAAGGCAGGGTGGTTGGGGAAAGGAGCAAAAGGGGAGAAACAGGTGCTAAAATGGGAATGCCAAGGAAGGTCTCTTAAGGCTAGTTGGAGCTTTTTAGAGCCTATTTAATAGCTACTCCAAGTGGGAACTGAAGTTCACCAGTACTTGCATCACCTGGGTGCTTGTCAGAAACAAGAACCCAGGGGCTCCACTGGAGAACAAGGAGGCGAAATCTGCATTTTAACAAGTTCCCCAGGAGATTGGTGTGCACATCAAAACTGAAGAGCACCGATATGGAGATCATCCAAGAGAGACCCAGGCTCAGATGGGCTGCTATGTTCCTCTCTGAAAAAGAAGAGTGGGCAGGACACTGGGACAACAGGAAGCTCCAGGCACTGGAGTCTGGTCTCCATGGGGACGGCCCAGCTGTGCTTCCAGCCCAGCTGCTCCAATTATGTCTGTCTCTTTATCTAGTCAGGTTCAGAACAGTCAGTCCGATTTGCATAAAGAAGCCTGAGGTAATGGGGCTCATGGGCACAGGTACTCATCTGACATCTAATTAAGCCATCTTGGTAAATCATCTCTAGAATGCCGGTTATTATTTTAGGAAACAACATAAAGAGAATGATAATTAAAAGTAGCACTCTGGATGGGAATTTTTACTTCATTCCAGGGGTTGGCAAGTAAAGCACCTTGGGATTTTTTTTTTTGTAAAGATAACATTTCTATAAATTTTCATAGTTCACACAACCTCAAAGCTTGTCTGCAGTTTTTTCCCCCCTTTCCTCTGCCGGTCTGAGTTTTGTGGCTTTTTTTTACTACTGTTTTTTTTTTTTCTTTCCACTGAGCACTTTCTGATTTTATTTTAACTTGCAGTGGGGGAAGGTATTGTTTCTGGATATGACATGATATCCAAAGCATAAACTGCTAAACCGAACCACAGGTTATTCATTTTCAGGCAAAAAGGCCATTTTACACTTCACAGTCAGACCCACGTAAGACATTTTCGTGACAGTATTTTTCCATCATATTTCCTCTTCAGATGGCATCGGAAATTTGCCATCCACTAAGAGGTTCACCCTTCTGTTGCCAACGTCTGTGGCCTCCTGGCCTTCATGCTTCATTCCTCCCAGGTCTGCTCCTCTTGGAGACTGTCAGGCCCCTGGTGTCATTCCCCTGCCACATGTCCTTCTGTCTCTCACCCCCTTCACCACCTTCTAAGGGTGCACTGTCTATGACCTGAGCCACGGGTAGTGGCACTCACTGATCAGCCTTACACCCTGACTCTTGCCCTTCCTGTTCCCCTGATTTGCCTTCTCAGTTCTGACTCCGTGCTGCTGAGAGACACTGGAGAAAACTCTCAGAAGCACTGACAGAAGCCATCACAAATCCACGGTCTCAGTTTTTAAGTGGATTCTCAGCCCACTCAACCATTTTGCTTGCCCTCTATCCTTAAAGGAAAACCTCTTAACTTGCATCTGCATCCCCATACAGGGAAGCACTCTCTTTTCTTGCTGTCCCAGCTACCCGAGAGCAGGTTCAACACCAATCCCTTCCATTAACTCAGGTCCCTGGTTCAGGTACAAGCACATGAACCAGAAGACCTGGGCCCAGGCCTCGGTATTCGAGAAAGTTGTCTTAGTTGGGAACCACTCATTGGTCTGTATCCTCTCTCTCCTCACTTTCTGTCATTCCTCAAACTGTCCCCATCTAGCTTCTGCCCTGACCACACTGTCAAATGGGGTCAGACTACAATCACAAACTTTTCCCAGGCCTCCTCGGACTTGACCTTTCTAGAGTCTTGACAGTGTTGGTCACTCCAAGTTTTCTACACACCTTTCTCTTAGTTCGATGACCTGCAGCCCCTCACCATCTCCCTCAGCAGTACCTTCTTTACTGGGGGCTTCCTTGCACCTTAAATATTGGAAGTGGTTTCCTAGGGTTCCCCTGGGCTTGGTCCTTAGATTGCTGCTTTCCTGGATCAACATTTCCTTTTTGGGAAAGCCACGTGGCTCAATCTACAGAGTGCACTCTGCCCATTTGTATCTCCAGCTCTCTTTTCTCTCCTACCATCATAGTCGCCTGTCCAACCGCCAGCTGTATGTCACCACCTGGGCACCCCATGGCTTCCTTAACCTTCTGTGTTCTTGAGGCCAAATCCACAGCTCTCCCAACACCTCTCCCCAGCCTGCCCACTGACCTGATGCCACCTCCTCTTCTTCCTTCTCCATTTACCACTTGATTTCTTTATCTCTCTTGCGCAGGGGCTGCCCTAGAAACCAGCAGGGATCAGATAGCTTTCCCCCTTCCTCATCTACAACATTCAACTCAGATCTGACTTTCACCTCCTGAATTTTATAACAGCGCCCCCCCCCACACACACCATGTTTCTGTCCTTCCCAGTTCACGCTTGAACTATGAGCACAACCTCTTATCTGTCTGCAGTCCAGCCCCACCCTAACAGCTGCTGGAGTGGTATTTCTAAAAGGCCAGTCCTGCCAAGTCAGTCCCCTGGCTTAAAACCCTTCAAAGACCTCCATGATCTAAGGATAAAGTCCCAATTCCCTAGCAAGACACAGGCCAATGGAGACCACCCTCTGCAGGGCTGAGCAAGCGAGGCGCAAGGTGCAAATGTTTAGGAGACAAATGCTCTCAGGTGCCGACCTTGAAAGGGGTGCCACCTTAAATTCTGTACCCTAGTGCCTGCACTGCCCTACTGCCTCTCTAACATTCTGGCTTCATAGTCCACCCCCTTCCACATTCCATGCTTTGGTGCTTTCAGTCTCCTTGTTGCAGTATCTTCACAGACACTAAGAAGCTTCTCACAACTCAGTGATCTTGAGAGAGCCTCCTCCTAACCTCACCTCTATGCCTCCCAAGCCCTGTGGGCGTAGAGGTGTATCTCTACTACAGATCTGACCACCTAGATCCTGCTGCTCCCCAGAAGCTTCTCCAGGGCAGAGAGAGTGTTCCATTTTCTTTTTAGGTGTGTCCAGTGCTTCAGGCAGCATGTAACAGTCAGCAGGTATCCTGTAAATGTTATCTGAACTGGAAAAGTCTGCTCTGGAACTCCCTTGAGGCAGATCCATCATCCAAGGCCCCCAGTTACCACTCAGCCCCTTCAGAATGGGGTGACCTCTGAGGATTGTGATGCACTAGGAGTGAAACAGAGCCAGCACTTGTCCAGAGCTGGGGTAAGGAAGGGGTAAATGTTAAATCAGTTCTCCCAGGATAGTGGTCAGAACACTAGCAAATAATTCCCCTCCTGACAAATCCATTCGATGTGAGCCTGCAATTTTCACAGGAATTCTAAAAGCCTGGACAAGTGCTAATTTCCGAGCTTTCCTTCTGCCAAATCGCCACTATGCTGGTTCATGTTTGCCAATCTTGTAGCAGTGATATGTTCTCTAACAGGTGACACGAGTAACTTTGGGAATTATTCTAGGGGTTCATAAAACTGTTCTTGGGACCATTTTATGAGAAGAACTCAGTAATGTACCCCGTTGGAGAGTATCATCATTACCAGGAGAGAGATGTGGAGTTTCTACACCAAACCTCTTTGAATACTATTTAGGAGGGACCTATCATAGAATAAGCAGCTTTGAATAAAATCCAATGTAACAGTTTAATTTTTTAGGGTCAATCAAGAACTCTTGTAGCCTAAAATTTGGATGAGGATAGGACCTGTACCATATACATGGCTGTATATTTTTCACTCAGGCAAAACTTACTCAGTTTTTTCAGTATTTCTTCCCCAGGGCTGGCATAGTACCGGCACACAGTAGGTACTGTGACATCCTGTAGGTACAGACTGGAAAATGAAGTAGTGGGGGGCAGATTGGAGCTGGATGGGCTTGTCCCCAGAACTGCAGAGCTGAGGGTGACAACCAGAACACGTCACTTGCAGAGTGGCCCTGGTGTGCCTGCTTGCCCTACACCCCACATACTGATGTCCAAACCAACGGCTGGTGGACATGTGGAGGCCATTTCATGAACTGAATCAAGTAGAAACAGAAAAGCTGGCCCTCTAACTCCAAACTGAGAACTACTGTCACTCCTCTTGGTGGGACTTGGGGAAGCTGCTTATCTTGGTTTGCCGTTCTCCTCTAGCTAGTCTTCTAGTTCTCTTCAGGAAATTCAGTGATGATGAATCAGCAAACGAAACAAAACACCAAATCCACCCTGAAACTCCCCCAAAGTAAAACACTATTGTTCTTCTCAAAAAAGATGACGCTTTTATATATGCTAATGCATAGTATATATAATGCAGCCATAGACTGTCATTACCTGATAGGAAAAAGGACAAGAAAACCCCTGTGCAGACCAAGATGATGTGGCCAACTCACACAGGGTTTTCCATAGAACTTAGGAGTGCCTGGGCACCCCGTTTCTTGGAAAACTACTAGGGACTGAACTCTGGGCCACATGCATGCTAGGTAAGTGCTCTACAACTGAGCCCTCCTCCTCTCCCCTCCTGGGTTCCTAAAGCTCTTTCATCATCTTTCCAAACACACACAGGGTCCTGGTCAGGGCCCTGGTTACAGGTTCCATGTGGTCTTTTGAGTCATTGTTAGAAATGGACAGGATCTAAAGTCCAACTCATGCAATTCCCATCTAATCAAATTTTACAGATTCAGTTGATAAGGCCCAAAGAGTTTTTATGAATGATTGGAGGACATGGCTGGTAGAGAACAGAACTAAAAATCGTACCTGGTTTTCTGAATCCCAGCTCTCACACCATATCGCATTAATATATTGTATTTAAAATAACTGTAATCGAGGGGAAAGAGTGGAGCGAGTAGTCATGAGGGGAGGAAGCAGTAGCTGTTTCTAAGATATGTAGATTTGCTTGCTCTTGGTTTCATTTTTGTGTTTAGCATAGATTAGTTTTCCAACTTCAAAAGTGACCAAGCCCAAAGCTCTCCTCTTTGGATCTGCAACTAAATCCTGATAGATCATCCAAGGAAAACTTGTAGAGGGGCAGGGAGGGAAGCTTGGGCATGTGATGAATGCTAAATGGCTTATGTCATTATAAACCAAGCACAAGGGCTGGGGATATAGCTCAGTGGTAAAGTGCTTGTCTCTAACGCAAGAGGCCCTGACAAAACAAAATCCCTAGACAAGAATCTATTGTTTCCAGACTGGGGTTACAGCTCAGCATTAAAGCACTTGCCTAGCCCAGGTGAGGCCTGGGGCTCTGATCCTCAGCATCACATAAAAAAACAAATAAATAAAACAAAAATCAAATTCTTAAAAACAAAACAAAACTATTGTTTCCAGTAAGTGTGGGAAAGATTTCCAAGGAGAAGGTATGAGTCTTGAAGGACAAGTGAGGGTTTATGCAGCAAAGAAGGGGATAATTGTGGCTTGGGCTGGGGCTCAGTGGCTGAGCCCTCACTTCACATGTGTGAGGCACTGGGTTCGATCCTCAGCACCACATGCAAAAATAAATAAAACAAAGATATAAAAAAAAAGAAGGGGATAATAGTAGTCCCTTTAGGATGGGGGTTGGAGGGGTTGTGAGTGAGGCATGGTGAGAAATGGCCTGAAGAAGCAGCTGGGGTCTGGCCTAAAAATCATCTAAAAGATTCTAAGCTGCTGATTATCAGAGTCAGATTTGCATTTTAGATAGATATCTTTAGGAACCAGATGGAAGATAGATCTTGAGATTTTTTTTTTCAGTTAGAGAGTGATCATTTATATTCATTCATTCATTTATTCATCCAAATTTATGAAGCCCACTGATCTAGACAAGAAACGATCTCATCAACCAAGATGGTGTCAATGGAGGTGGAATCATATAATCAATAAGACATACTGAGGTGACATTTGAGAAATACGTAGGAGTTAAAAATCAGCAGGACCTGATGACTAATGATGTGGAGGAGGGTAAAAAGGAAAGAGAAGCATATCCATGGATGGTTGAAATGAATACTGTGTCCAATATTTTAGGATTATATAATATCGAAAGGAATTGTCTGTCAGGAGCCCACATACTAATGCACGAAGATCAAAACAATCTTCATCTGCAGCATCTTTGAAACAGGAGAATACTTTGGAGTTTGTTATTTCTCCAGGGTAGAGACACAGACCTGCTCTAGGGAAGTAATTATATCATCGACCAAATTCTAGGTGGAACTGAGAGAGGCTGAAGTAAAATAGAAAACTCTTGCTGGGTCTGTCTCCACAGACTCATGGTAAGCCTTTCCTACCAGAATTCTAATTTTGTTAAAATGGGGTTGCTTTCATGTAATTTTAGAGTGAGCTTTGAAAAATGGAGAGCAGCAAGAATAGCAGGTGAACACAGATGGGTTGGGGGACAGAGTGGATTGGGCAAATTTTTATAAAAATACAAGGTATCTTTTCTAAAAAAAAAAAAAAAAGAGTAAAAGAAGATTTTACTAATGTTACTGTAAGAGGCCAAAGACCTGATCAAAGCATATTGTTGTTGTTGTTGTTTTGGGTACCAGGAATTGAACCCAGCGGTGCTTAACCACTGAGCCACATCCCTAGCACTTTTTTATTTTTTTATTTTGAGCCAGGGTCTCACAAAGATGGTTAGGACCTTGCTGAATCACTGAGGCTGGCCTCGAACTTGTCATCCTCCTGCCTTAACCTCCTGAGTTGCTGGGATTATAGGCATTTTTGCTGTTTTGATTCCTCATCTATAAATAAAGAGCAGCAAGATTAAACAAAAAGTGATATGCTTTAAAGAGGCAGGTGTGGTGGTGCACGCCTCAAAAAAAAAAATCTTTTTTTTTTAACACTGCACTGTGTTATATACGTGGCTACATCTTGCTGGGCAGATTGCCCAGCCTGCCTCTTGCTCTCACCATTCTGTAAGGTGAAAGGGTAAAAAGTAATATTTACAAACCTGGGAACAAATTAATCCCTGGAGAAATCTGGATTGATTCTTCTCACCTGTTCACTTTGGTTTCTGCTTGTTGCCACAGGGAAAGGCATGAGAATCGTGTCCTGAGTGGAATGCCTGACACATGGCTCAGAGACCTGGCGCTGAGTGTTCTCTGTCCTGACCATCCATTGTACATCTGTCTTTCTGGTAAACGGCTTCTAGGAATTTCACTTCTGGGAACCCATAGGGAGAGCCCTGATTACAAGAAACACAACAAACACACTGAAGTGGACCTGAGATGCCCCAATGGGAGCCTGTCCTCATGCTGTGGCCCTCGTTATGCATAGGAGCAAATGTTTTATGAGCTGCAATGCTTTTGTGTTTCGTTAAATAGCTAAAAACAATGGCTCTGAAGAAGTAAAGCTGAACTGACAATTTAGCAGCAAGCTTTGCTCCTGGTCTAGGGTTAAAATGAGTTCTCGGCCTTGGAGAGACCTTCAGCTGGTACTGCCTCTGGGTCATATCAGAGGCACGTGTGAGCAAGGACCACGTGTTCACTGCAGACTCCAAAGTGCCAGGAATGTCATCCAGAGAAGCAGCTTTAGAAGGTGATGAATTTCATTCAAAATATTTTTTGTTCTTATTTTTATCCCTTCCCCCCTGCCTCAGTATGAAGGATTGAAGCCTCCAGGGCTGACAAGATGGCAGGAGTTTCCTGTGGGGAAACAGGGGTGACTCTAAATTACTTGGCTGAGTCCCTTTGAAGGCTGCAGATACCTCTACCCTTGTGGAGGCTTTTCCATGGGGCTTGGGGAAAAGGGTAGCTTTTTAATATAGAAGAGTAGAATAAGGAGAGAAGGAAGAAGCCACATCATGGTCTGCTACCATGTCCCTTTCCTTTCTGTGTGATGACACTCAATTAGTAAGCAGGTAACAAACGAAAGGAAGAATAGGTCTTCACCCCTCCTCAAAAACACGCAGCAGGAGGCTAGTCCCCTTTTACTGAATACCCTGGCTATGGTATTATAGTTAATTGTAAAATACAAGAAGCTACGTTCTTATGATGATGGGTTTTCCCATCACCTGAAAAATCATGTACTGAGCACCTCAGTGTACTAACCAGGGTAAAAATCACCTTCTGAGTTTAGATCTGCATCAGCATCTCCCACAAGACTAGCAGCTCAGGTTACACCTTTTATGAAGGGCAACCAAAAATAAAGAGTTAAAACATAAGTATAAATTAATATCCACAAAAGGAAAAGGATGGTGTGTGTGTGTGTTTGTGTGTGTGTGTGTGTGTGTGTGTATGGGGGGGAGCTATTAAAACACTTTTGTGTGAAGCACAATCTTAGGAGGATCCCCAGAGGACTTGCAGACAGTCAGTAGGATCAAATCAGATGAGTCTCTAGACATTGTTATTTGTCAGATTACATCACACTAAATTCAAGAAATGTAGATGACCTGATCATTAAAATATTGCCCCAGCTTCCCTCACATCCACTACAAATGCTTCTGCATGTGCCACTTTTTCAGATTTGGTTGTTAGCTGTTAAAGAGTTCTTGGTGCTCAGCCTCTTTTCTGCTACAATGATAATAAGAGTTTTCTCTTCAGGAGTTCTGAGAATTTTTATGGCCCAGGAAGAGAGAAAAACAAACATACAAGCAAGGATCTGGGGTGCAGAGCAGAGGATTAGGAGAGTGAGCAAAATAACCGATTTGTGAATAAGAGCCACTCATATGCAAGAAGACCAAAGTTGTTAATGATTTTTTTTATTTTTACTGCTGACTTCTAAGGGCTTCGCCACAACAGATCAGCAGCCCCAGGAAAGCCAGGGAGAGCAGAGGGTCTGAAGTGAACTTGTTACCCGGTGTCCCTGCTGGGCAAATAAGTCCCCCAGTAAGTGAATTCTCCAGATAGCTGAAGGCTATCCTGTAACTGGTAAAGCTTTTCTTTTACTATGTTTGTGAATTGTCTATCAAATGATTTTCCTGTCATCTTCAACAGAAATGACACACACACACACACACACACACACCACATACTTAAGAAAGTAAACTTTCAATATGATCATAGTAAGATTCTGCAGATAAGAAAACCAGGAACCAGCAAGACCGGGGATGCATTGCCAAACACAGTTGGTTGCAGCTCTTAGCTACAAGGGGCACAGAGAAGAATTTTGAGCTTCCATTTACCTGCCTTGGAGTTGTTCTTTTTCTGATTCCCTCCTTGTTGGGCTGACAAAGCCACACACTTAAACTCATGCTTTTAACTTCAGGAAAATTCTTCCCTCCCCCTCTTTCCCTTTTTAAAATAAAATGTGAAAAAACTTGTGTGTTTTGTTCTCTTTGCAGCAAACTAGAAATAAGTTGAACAGAAGGAAAAACGGAACAATTGCTAGAGAAGCTGTGATGTTTCTTGTACAAAGGTGACAAAAGAAATGAGAATTGACAACTATTAAAAGTTTTGGTTTTTGTTTTTGCTTATTTCTCATTTCTTGACTATATGGTGGTCTTGGATATCTATAGAGTGAAGAAATTAATTTATTTTCTTTCTTTCCTTTCTTACCCTTCCTCATCATCCCAAATCTTTTTTTTTTCTTTTTTCTTTAAATACTGGGGATTGAACCTAGGCCCTGGCTTAAGTTAGGTAAGGGTTCTACCTCTGAGCTACCTCCCCAGCCCTTTCAGTTTTTATTTTTATTTTTTTAATTTTAAGATAGGGTTTTACTAAACTGCCCAGACTGGCCTCAAACTTACAATCTCCCTGCTACAGCCTTCCAAGTAGCTGGTAATTATAGACGTGCACCATCACACCTGACCCAAACCTTCTTGACATTTAACATGGGAGTATGTTTTTTGGGTGTTTGTTTGTTTTGCTGTGCTGAGGATTGGATTTAGAGTCTTGTGCATGCTAGGCAAGGATTGTATCACTGAGCTATGCCCCTAGTCCAAGAGCCCAAGTTCTAATCTCAGACTACTTGGTGTGAATCTCAGTTTCCCACCATTTGTTAACTGGGTGATTCTCTGTATTAGTCCAGTTTTCTATTGTTATAACAAAATACCCTGAGGCTTTGTACTTACAAAGAAAAGAGGATCATTTAGCTCAGTTTGGGAGGCTCAAAGTCCAAGATCAGGTGGCCCCATCTGTTTGGCCTCTGGTGAGGGCCTCCTTAGCTATCACACAACATGGCAGAGAAGCAGGAAGGAAACTGGCTGCATGCAGAAGAGGCCAGTTGGATGAGGTGACTTCCCTTTACAACAATTCTCTTTCAGGAGAACAAACTCATTCTGAGAGGCTGCTATTCATCCCTTATGAGGATGGTGTCCTATGACCTCATTATCTTGCATGAGGCCCCACCTCCTATATCCTGCCTTCTGGGGACCAAACCTTTAGCACATGAGCCTTTGGGGAACACAGTCAAACCATACCCTAACCATAGCCTCACTGAGTTATTTAAATTCCTTGTTCAACAGTTTACACATCTGTTAAATAAGAAAATGAACACAATCCACCCAACAGGAAGGATTGCAGTAGGAATTATTTATAGTGTTCCTTTGAAATACTAGCTATTAGTGTCATAAACCTTCATCTCATCTCACAAGTTATTATCTCAATTCAACAAAACTACAATCTCTACATGGCTAGATACTGCACATCGATCCAGAAGTCTTAATGGAGTGTGGCTGGTCTAACAGGTTCCTAAGTGCATCACAAGAAAGTGGCCTTGTGTGTTCAGTCCACGTCTGGCTGAATACCAGGAAGTTTGACAGTGCATTTGGTCCCACCTTTCAGTCTGTTCTGTGTAGGTTGACCTTGAATTCCAGGCCAGACTGGGGTCACCATGGGCCAACCTAGGCACTTCAGCAGATCTGATGTGGTCCATCTAATCTATGCCATGCTGAGCGTGGTGCAGCCTGGTGCTTCAGAAGCAGCACTTCCCTGGGAGAGTCCTGCTGTTTCCTGAACTTCCCAGATCTACTCCTCTTTATCCAGAATACCTTTCTTTCCTCACTGCCTAACAAACTCTCATTTGACCTTCCAGATTGTATTTAACTCTCCCAGGAGCACAGGGAAGCCATTTCTGGTTTTTGTTTGTTTTGTTTTGCAGTAATGGGGATCAAACCCAGGGCCTCTATCCCTGAGCCACAACCCAGCCCTGGAAAGGCATTTTTGAATGCCCAAATGATGGACAGGCCCTTTGTAGTGATTTTAGAATTAGTAAATTGCACCTGGGCATAAGAGTGCATTCCTGTAATCCCAGTGGCTTGGGAGGCTAAGGCGGGAGGATTGTAGATTCAAAGTGAGCCTTAGCACATCTCAAAATAAATAATAAAAAGGACCGGGATCCTAATTAGAATAAGTTATATCAATGTATGTATGATATGTCAAAATATACTCATTGTCATGTATACCTAAGAAGAAAAAAAAAAAGGACTGGGGATGTAGCTCAGTGATAGAGTGCCCGTGTGTTCAATCCCCCCAACTCAAAAAAAAGAATTAAACCACTTGCTCAGGTTTTTTGGTCAATGTTAAGAGTCAGATGAAATCTGGGCTCCTAGAGATTTTGTTCTCAACTGAAAATGGGCTAGATGTGAATTCTTTCATCACTGAGGTGTCAAGTAGCAGTTACCACCCATTTTTGGAGGCTATTCCAAAGGAATCATATAAATTTCGTTTGAGTATTATGGGGCAAACAGACATAACATGTAGAACTGGTGAACATATAGACAGGTAGCAGAGAATTATAATTTTTCATGAGCTCTGAAGTTACTGCAACTTATTTGTTATCATGATAGAACTCTAATGGACTGTAAGGCTCAACTGTAGCCCCCACAATGATCTTTTAAAACCCTGGCAGATAATCTTTACATAGCATGAATCATGCATTTTTGCACTTTTCATATGATCAAAACAACAGGATATAGCATAAGAAGATTTTATAAATGTAGACAAATAAATTTGCACTTATTTCAAAACCTGCATTTATAAGTTACTTAGTTCACTTTCTTCCTTATCAGTCCATTATAGCAGTCAGGTTATTTTTTTCCTTATAATTGACGATATACAGTTGTAATGCAATAATTCTGCATCCAGGACAAAATGAGACAACTTTACTGGGGAATCAAATTGATCAAATTATGCATAATAAATCTCACTATTATGTATAATTATAATGCACCAACTTTTTTAAAAAGATGGGCCAGCTTACTCATGCTCATCTATTGAGTCATTTAAATATCAAAAGATGACACATATTACCAAGACAAACATAAAAGCCTTTAAATCCAGTCTTGGAGCAGGAAAACACTCAAAACTGTGATGACAAAAATTTTAACTCATCTATCTCAATTTCTCATTATTATTCCAATTAGTTTTATGGTCACTGTATTTATGGAAGTTTCTAACTGCTGCTGTTAACTCAAGTCACTGTTGCATACACAGGCTCAATGTTTATCTTTTTCCTTATAAAAATGTTAAACCAGCAGCCATAAATACAACTTCTTTGTTTTAAAGAGGCTAAACTAAAACAAAAGTCTTTGCCTGGTGTAGGGCAGGTATTCTGTAAACTTGAAGTACTTTCTTACACTGATTGTTTTTAACTTAAATTTTGAAATAATTTTAATTCACAGAAATGTGGTAAAAAAATAGTACATTGAGGGAAGCCTATCGTGCATAAACATGATACAAATATCAAAAACTAAGAAATTAACACTGGAATAAGTTTATTAACTGAACGATAGGATTTGTTAGGATTTTACTAGTTTCTCTACTAATGTTATGTCTTGGTCTCGGAATCTAATCTGTGACACTATGTTACATAAAAATGTTTAAATTCACTAACCTGTAGGAATCATGGTTTCATTCACAGGCAAGTAAGCATCAGCTTCTATGGTGACTTCATGGTCATATATATTTGGGGACCCCTGGGAGGGAAAAGGAAAAAGAAAAAAAAAAGACTTACTGTTTAGTCTTTTACATATTTGCTTTGTAACATTTTTTGTAAAAATGTTTTCAGGCATTGACAAAAACTTTAGAAATCCAGTTGACCAATGATACTGACTAAACAGGGTCATCTTAGTGTAGGTAGACGGGGGCCTCCAAACAACCACTGACACATGTGAGAGAAGCTTTCAACGTGTGACCCCAGCATGCATTTTCTTTTCTAAGTGGAATGTGAAGGTGAGAGGTCAGGGAGACCACAGTGGCTAGGAAGCCTTTTAGCTCCCGCTTTTTAATGGAGGGGTTTCTGCTACTCTGTCAGATAGCAGGCACAGGGAGGAGAAAGGATCACTCACCCAGTACGCAAGTCCTGGGTGGTCAAGGCACTGCCTCCAGGCCCACTAGAGGGGGACACCTGTCACCCCTCTCCCAGCTCCCATCTAGAGGCTCCACTCCCTGCCACATGACAGAAGCCCAAGAATCAAAATTGTGTTGCCTTTTTGAGAGAGTGAAACACTAGTACGGGCCAGGCAAGGTGGTGCACACCTGTAATCCCAGCTACTCCAGAGTCTGAGGCAGGAGAATCATAAATTTAAGACCAGCCTGAGCAACTTCTGAGAACCTGTCTCCAAATAAAAAAAATAATAATAATAAATAAATAATAAAAATGGCTGCAGAAGTAGCTCAGGGTGCAAGGCCCTGGGTTTGATCCCTAGTACTAAAAAAAAAAAAAAAAGCTAGTACAGGAAACCTGAGTCAGTGGTCAGAAGGCTTGGAATCTAGTTTCCACTCACTAGGGAAGTCATGTAACCTCTGGAATACTCTCTCTCTCTCTCTCTCTCTCTCTCTCTCTGTGTGTGTGTGTGTGTGTCTGTGTGTAAAATTGGGATTATGATGATCCCACTTTTTCTAGGATTTTTGTGAGGCACAGTTTAGTAAGGGCTACTTGCAAATCGGAACATAAATTTATACATGTATGTTTTTAATGCAAAGGATTATTTTTATTATCCATAGTAACATATTTTAAAGCTTCACAACACAAGATGGGAAAGAGGAACCAAGAGAGGGCTTTTGCTTAGTGAAGCTCAACAATCAGCCTTCGCACCCTCTCTCCACCACAACAAACAATTATCTGGCCCAAAATGTCAGTGGCTGAGAAACCCTGAGCAAAGCTAAACTGAAGCTGCTGCTGAGCTGCAGAGAGGTAAGCAGAGGGGCAGAGGGGCGGAGGGCTGCAGGCTGACGGGATGCAGATTCTATGGCGAGAAAGATTCAGGCCACACAATCAAATGGAGTCATTTTAAGGCAAAAGAACAAGATTTAGGGACCAAGAGATTCCATGTTGAAATGTGGCAAAAACTGGTTTAATGACACTGCTAGAAGGTTCTGCTGCTGCAGAACTGATATCCCCTGGGAGAGAAAGTGGGTTTGTGCTGGGCTGGGGTAGGAGGAAATGGGGACAATATGAGGACAGAGAGCTCTCTGCTGCTCATGCTTCCTCTCTTAGCCACTTTTTTGGTTCCTGTTCTGACTTGAGAAGGCAGGTCCAAAATGGGAGGTGGCGTGCACCCAGGTCCAGTGTAGCTCAAGACATCAGGGTGTCTCTCCTGGATAGAGGCTCCTCCCTACTGCCATCCTCTTTTACCAGGGTGGTGCTGGCACCCAGGAGGCCTTTAGGACTAAAGGGAGGAAAGATGAGAAGGGGAATTTAGAACTATTTCCCCAGCTCTATTTGTTCAATGCTCAGTTCAACAGGAGGGTTTTATTTTGCTTCGTTTTTCAGTGCCGGGGTTTGAAACCAGGGCCTTGCATATGCCAAACAAGCGCTCTACCACTGAGCTACCCCCAGCCCTAACTTGGAAGGTTTTATTCAGTCCAGGCAGCAGCAAGGAAGGTTGAGTGCAAAGCCATGATGGTATTAGATTGACATCTACAGCCCACATAGAGGACTGAAGAGTCCCAGGAAAGGACAGCCCGACCAAAAGAACACCTCCATCCTTTCTTTGCATATATGAGGCTTGAGACACACAACCTCTCCTACACCATCCAGTGAGCAAAGCCTGCAGGAGATGACTCCTAGCCTAGCATTTATCAGGTCTTCACTCAATTTCCACAGGTGCCTGCCTCCTTCCATTCTTTTTGTTTGTTTGTTTGTTTTAAGATAAATGCCCATTTATAACCAGGATGCTATTCTGATTTCTATGAGCATAGCTGAGTTGTACGTGTTCTAGAACCTCCCGTAAATAGAATCCTACGGTAGATATTCTTTTGTGTCTCATAAGGTTTTTGAGATCACTCATGTTATTGGATCAGTAATTTGGTCCTTTTTACTGTTGATAATATTCTACTATGTCACCATTTGTTTACCCATTCTCCTGATGGGTAGATGGACTTGTGGATTGTTTATAGTGTTTCACTATCATGAACAAGGCTGCTTAGGAGTTTCCTTTTCTCTTTTTCTTTTTTGTTTTGTTGTTTTTAAAGCAATGGGCAGGAGGAAAATGAATTAACAAAAAAAGTCACATTGCAAAAAAAATGGATGAGTCTGACATTATAAGAAGAAGCTGAGAGGAGCAGGAAAAGATGCTTACTGTGCTCCCAGTGGCCTCTGGGTCACCAAGAAGCACTAATATCCCTTCCTGAAAGAGAAGCATGATTCAGTTCACGCCTCTTCTGGCTGGAAAACTCCAATGATCTACTCTGGTGGAATATTACTGTTAGACCCATTTCCGTTCAAGGTTGATGAACACTTGGCAAGAAATGTTGACTCACAAACAATCTTGAGATCCATCTCTGAGTTCAGTGTTTTGGTGAACTTTGCTCGATTAATACCAGTTTGTAACATTAGCCATTTACAAAGCCCATTACAACTTGCATAGAGATTTTAAAACCTTTTCTGTTCATTGCCACAGTTCCTGCCTTAATTCATCTTTTAATGTGTTTAGCAGGAGTAACAGACACTGTTGACTACTGCCCAGAAGTCATAGTGCCTTTCCCTTCACCTGTACCCTCCCTTTCTCCTGGGAGAAACTTGACTTGTTGATTTATCTATGTTAAGTCATAGATTCAGGCAAGGAACATTTTCCCGAGCCCTAGAGGCCAAATTTTGGTTGGTCTAGATCAATCATGGCAGTCTCAGATTCCCGTTGGCAGAGAATGAGTCACACTTTTGGCCAATGAAATATGAGTCTTCCAGGAGCTTCTAGAAAAGGTTGTACTTGTTCTTAGAAAAGAAACATTAGAGATATGAAAAAGGTAAACATCCTCTTTTGTCTCTGGGGGTGACTGTATGAGGAGGTGACTCTTGGAGCTGTAGCAACCACCCTGTGACTGAGGGGGACAAACCTGAAGACAAAAACCAAAACACTGGGTTGGGGTTGGGGCTCAGTGGTACAGTGCTTGCCTGGCATGTGTGAAGCATTGGGTTCGATTCTCAGCACCACATATAAGTAAATAAAGGTCCAACAACAACTAAAAAAAAAAAAAAAAGCCAAGACACTGAGGAAGTAGAACGGAAAAATGGAAGAACTTGGTTCCTTGATGACGTTATCTACCTAGTCATACCAGAACCACAGCTATTGCTTTTCATCCCAAATTCCACTAGGCCTGCTTTCAGAGGTCTTTAGGTTAAGTTTCAAACAGTTCTCACATCTTACCTCTCAGAACCCCCCCAACCCACAAACTAGAAGTAGCAAGCCAATGCTTGGGCCCCAAAATAGAACAAAAATACCATTTGTTAGATTTAGAAAACAAAAAAAGTGAACAGATGTAACATGAGCTGGCTACTTTATTCATTTATTGTTTTTGTGCTAGGTGCTAGGAATTGAACCCAGAGCCTGTCCATGCTAGGCAAGTGCTCTACCAGTGAACCACATCCCAGCTAATTACTTTAAATATCATGTTTTGAAGTATTTCCCTGGAGAGGGCTTGACATGTGATAAAGCTTCCCAGGATAGGGCAAGGGATGTTCTGAAAATGCAGCGGCTCTTGACCCCGGGCCTAGTGACCATCCATTCCTACCCAAGTGCCCCCAAAGGCTGGTGCCCTTAATGCTGAGGCTGGTGGTTGTAGATTTATTTGAGCTGCACTTACTAAGACAGTCTAAGAAGGGAGGTTTATATTGACTGCTCTTCTGGGTAGGATCTCTGATCTAGGAAACTATTCATCCTCTGCAAAGAGATTCAGAAATATCTGTCACTCCAAGTCCCTGCAGGATTAGAAAGGTGACAAATGCAAAGGGCCTTAGTAAACCTTAAATTCCCACTTTATGTCCTTCACTGGAAGAACACTGGCAGATGGAATACTTCATGTGTAATTTCTCTTTCTATTTCTGAATCAATTCATTTAGATCATTCCCAAGGTTATAAAATAATATGTCCTAAGCCTATCAAAATTCAGAAAACAGAAAAATCATCACAATTTACTATCTACCTAAAACAATATAATGTGTTTTGTTTTGTTTTGCTTTTCTTTCTCTATTTCTGCCCTTTCTGAACCCATTTTAAAAAGTAGATCCTCTTAAGAATGGGTGTTTTTCTTTTGTTCTTAGCTTTTGGTTTAGTTTTCAGATTTCAGGAAGGATGATGGATATTCTGGAGGTAAGATCAAACAAGGGAAGACCCATATTTCTTATGTTTAAAGGGAAAACTTTGGAAATTTTATCAGAACCAATTACCTCTGTTATTTAAGAAAATTACCCACACACACCCCTAAAAATCAGCAGCAAATTCGTAAAAGTTGGGGAGGACAAAAATGTAAGCTAATACTTGTTGGCTGTACATAGGCTTGAAGGAAATCATGCCCACATGATTCAAGTTGAGTGGACCATGATTTCTTCAGATAATGAGGAAGTAACAGATAGAATCTACAGAGTTGGGCTCAGCCTGTTTTCTGCCTCCTGTGATAGGCTCCTCAATAAGCTGAAATGTTCCCTTTCGAAGGGAATGATGTGGTTTAGAGGGGATCGCTCAAGGGCACTGTCAGTGGCTCTCTGCCACCTGTAGGGAGACATTTTAAGAGTCCTCCTCCTGGGGCTTATCCCTAGGCTGGGTTGATTTCAATGTCTTTACTGACAACTTCATAAAGTGCTTCTGACAGGGGCTGATAAATAATAGGTAGCTATTATTACGAAATTAAGAACATGCCTCTTATTCTGAAAA
Source organism: Marmota monax (assembly GCF_021218885.2). Taxonomy (NCBI): domain Eukaryota; kingdom Metazoa; phylum Chordata; class Mammalia; order Rodentia; family Sciuridae; genus Marmota; species Marmota monax. The sequence continues at coordinate 18,748 of NW_026693272.1, forward strand.
AAACAAACCAAAATAAAAACAAAACCCACCAGGTCTTCTAAATCCAGGTCTAATGTTCTTTCTACTGTCCTGTGCAGGGCATGACTGGCCACCAGAATCCCTGGAAGGAGCTGGTGGGCTGCACAGTGGGAGTACACAAATATTAAACGGGCTGGTTCAAGTATAATTCGGAGAATTATATCTGCTTCCTTAAATGGAAATAACTGGAGGGTCATGTAGGAGTACAATAAGGGAAGCAGATGTGAGCACATGCTGCAATCAGATGAGAGTGAGTTCTTGAAATAGCCACGGGAACAGATACCCTTCTTGACAGTACAATGTATTCATTCCATCTTCTTCCTCTATGACTTCCATTTATTGAACACCTACTATGAGCCAGATGCTCTCCTGGGCTCTTTTCATCATTGTCAGGACCAGAGTAAGTCCATACTGGGTTGATCTCTCCAGTCACAGTCCCTGGTTATTCCACGAAGCAAGTTACAGCAGGAGAAAAGGAGTGAGTTCACTTACCTGGCCGGCCAGGTTGAAGTAAGAATGGTTGGTCAGATTGACTGGTGTGGTCTGACTGGCTTGTGCTCTATAGTTGACCATGAGCTCCCCACCATCCAGGGTGTATGTCACCCAGACTTTTAACTCTCCAGGGTAGCCTTCCTCACCATCTAGACTGATGCGGGAGAATTGGACGCCATTTGAGAGCACCTGAGGGGTCCAGAGGACCTAGAAAAAGTGTTTTCAAAGCTGCTTATTTGCTTCAATCCCAAGTTAAATGCCACACTTCAATATTTAAGGATAACTGATTCCAGAAAGGGAGTTCCTCAATCATTAAGGCTTGGATTAGTAGCCTGGATTTGAAATAATCTAAATCTCTGATTTGTACAGAAAAGAGGCATTTTTTTTTCCTGTTTACCTACTCCCATTCCTTATACTCTTTTTTTTGGGGGGGGGGGTTATCAGGGATTGAACTCAGGAGCACTTGATCACTAAGCCACATCCCCAACCTATTTTTCATATTTTTTATTTAGAGACAGAATCTCACTGAGTTGCTTAGCACCTCATTTTTGCTGAGGCCTGAGGCTGGCTTTGAACTCACAGTCCTCCTGCCTCAGCCTCCAGAGCCGCTGGGATCACAGGCATGTGCCACCTTGCCTGGCTCCATTACTTATACTCTTTCCTCTTAACCTTACATGTATGTATCTACAATATTTTCCTCTTTGAATTTTTCTTGGATATATATTTATTTTAATCTTGGTGCTCCATTCTGGTGTTGTGTAGCAATATCTTTTTATAGTACTAAAAAATAACCTCAATAAATCAACCCCTCTCTCTGGTGTACTGTATACAAATATTAATGAAAAACACTCCAAGTTTCTCTTATTCCCTGGACAGAGTTTATAGCAAATTGGGCACTTGTTCCATTAGGATTCAGTTCCAGCCCACAAGTCAGGAGTCATGGTTTTGGAGCCAGATCTGTTCCTAGTTCATTGTGTAAATTTGGGCATCTATCACTTCCATAAAATTAAGGAGCTAGAAAAATTACCTTGAAGGTTTTGTCTGTGTTCTAAGAAATTCTAAGAATGGCAAGAAAAATATGAAGAGAAAAAAAGGAATCTTGAATTAACATAGAGGTTCCTCTTCACTTTGCCTGAAAGGCCCCAAGATCACACTTTCAGGGAAGGGAGAACCAGCATTTATCAAGTGTTCGTTATGAAGAAAGGCACCTAGCCAGAAACTTTACAGACACTATCTCATCTGTCTACTTCAAGTAGTGCCATCATTCTCATTGAGTGACCACACACTGAGACTCAGGAAGGGTAAACTGCTGGCCCCAGGTCATGCAGCTTGTAAGTGATAGTGGATTTGACCCAGCCCAAGCCTGTTCCCTTATGTTACAATAGCAGCATGAGTTGACCAGAGTCCTTGTCCTTTAGGGAGCTCTGGGATCACTAGTAAAGAGCTTATTGCACACATGAGACCTCCAATCTGTGGAGTATTCACCAGTCACTGATGCCTTACCTAAATCACCTTGCAAGGAATTTTTTGGTTGAACTAAACGAAATGACCGTCCCTGTAGGTCAAAACTGTTGAACACTGGCAATCTCTTATAGTTCCAACTAATATCATCCCCACTTTACAGATGAACAAATTAAGTTCAATGGAGTTAACCTGCCTGTTTCTCCCCATACATTCCAGAGGTATAGAATAGAACCCTTTAATACAGCATAGTTTAAAAAGAAAAAATATTGTTTAAAATCATACATGTAATTAGTGAGAGAGCTAGGATTCCAACTCAGGTCTGGCTATCTACATGATTTCACATCTTAGTTTCAGTGAACAGCTTTATTCAAATCTCCATTTTCAACAGAAGAGTCAAACTCTCACTCCAAACACAGTTAAAAGATAATAACCTTCTGCATCAGAGGAATAGCCCTGCAGCCAGGCTCTGCCCATTCACTCTAGCCTGGGTCTGGCTCTCACAGGTGTTCTGTCTGCCAGGAAGGGGAGCCCAGCAGGGATGGAGCTCTCTACCTTCATCTACAATGAGAGCAGCTGGCGTTGACACAAATTCACTGAGCTCAGTAAAAAATTTAATTTATATCCTAATTATCTCTCAGAAATATTGAACTTTCAAGACACTTAAAATAGGAAGACTGTTATATATGTAATTAAAAAAAGAAAAAAAGAATTCCCCAAATGGAAAATTCTAGGAATTAAATATCTGAAATAAAATGCTCTTACCTTGCTACCCAGATTTTCTTCTTTAGGGAAACGAAAGAATGGAAAGATTTTGGTGTAAACAAATATTTTCAGTTACGTGTAATTCCCATTCATGGAAGAATTTCTCTGACCTTATAGTTTCTAACTCTCTAGGAACTTTAAATCTGCAGACTTTCTTATACTATTTCAAATCCTGTCAGGTTATTTAATTTTCATCTTTTAAAGAATTGTGCTGATCTGCACAGAAAAACACACACCCCCAACCTAAACTATTCATTCAGTAATTGTTGAAATCCAGTACAACTTAAAATAAAGTCCATCTGATACTGCTAATGATACCTATCTAAAAACTTACTGCTGAGAAACGTTCAGGGGCTCCATAAGTATTCTCATCTTTTTCCCACCCATCTCTGGGCCCCAGTATAGCCATTCTGTCTAATACCCACAGATTGAATGAAATGCTACCTGTTCTTCAAAAGCTGTTCAAGTCCCACCTCCATAACTATTCATTTGTTCATGATCAGCTCTTCTAGTATAATGTTAGCATCTACGTTATGGTGCCTGTGGAAGCTCAGCTGTTAATAGTTATGTAAGGGTCCATCTGCCTCATTATACTGTGAACCTCAGGAATCCCCAGCCTGTTATGCTCTGTGGTTCACAAAAGGGGCCCACTGCACGGGTTTCGGCTATGGTTTGAATGTGTCTTCCAAAAGTTCATATGTTTAAAGCGTAATTCCCAAAGTCATGCTAATGGTATTTGGAGATGCAGCCTTTGGCAGGTAGTTAGGATTAGAGGAGGTCATGAGAGAGGTAACCTCCGATGGCATCAATGGTTTTGTTTGAAAAGGAAGAAAGACCCAAACTGGTACAGCTGCTCATTCTTGCCATAAGATGCCCTCTTCCATGTTAAGACGCAACAAGAAGGCCCTCACTAGAGGCTGGCATCACACTCTTGGACGCCCCAGTTTCCAGAACTGTGAGGGGAAAAAAAATCTTTGTCTTTATAAATGACCCAGTCTATGTATTTAGTCATAGCAACAGAAAATGGAGTAAGACAGATATGCACTCTTATTATTCTTCTGTGTTAATAAAGGGAATACACATGAATACATACACTGCAGAAAATACCACAGTGGAACAGAAGGAGAAGAGCAAGGTGCTGTTCTGAGGGTCCTCTGAAGATCCCTGTAGGAACTCGGCCCAGCTTCTTCTAGATGGGGTTTACTCATGGACCTGGCATGTTATAGAGGATCTCTGCCCTCTGCTCTTGGGCACAGCAGATGCTACTAGGGAGAGCTTTTTGCTCTCCCTAGGGTGAGGAGTCCATCACTGAAGAAAGGGAAGCCAATGGGATAGTCTGGTTCTTGGCTACAGAGAGGAAGCTGGAGGGAGAGGGGAAAACCTAGAGCAACCAACTTCCTTCAGCAGGAGAAGTGGAGGCCAGAGGCAGAAAAAAGGAAATCATGGCCTTTAGTTACCACACATTTTACTTCCTATCTTCTCTATCTCCACTCTAGCAAACAACCTGGGTGGTATAATTTAAAGGAGAGCTCTCTGAAATTTTTTTCCCTCAGAGACTAAAATGAGACTGGCAGGACTCTGAAGCAGGAGGCCAGGAACTCTGATCTCAGGGAGTAGCTTGATCCCTTTGCTTTCCAAGGATTGGAGTTTTTATTTAGGGAATGGAGTTTTTATTTAGAAAGGGGGATCTGGAGGAGCCTAAGGTAATTTCAAGGCACAAAGCACTTCAGTGGAAGGGCAGGCCCGGGTCTGGTGCCACACTGCACAGGAAGGGTGCAAACAAGAGGAACAGGGAGGTGTATTGGATTGGGGGTCCCCACAGTGGCCATGGAGGACACCAGCAGCTCTAGTATAGTGATGAGGGCTTGGAGCCAGGCAGACCTGGCTGATCCCTTTAGGAATCGTGTGCCTTTCACATTCTCAGATTTCTCATTTGAGTGATGATACAGGTCTCTTGGAAAGGTCAGAGACAACATACGTGAAGGCCTATGCAGTAGAGGGTGGGTAGGTATTTATCATTAACCCACATTTCTTCAACCTGATTCCCTGATCCCAACACTATGAGAAAGTTGTTCCACATCTTCCCTAAGTCAGGGGTCATGGTCCTTTCACTCAAGGATCCCTGCTTGTGACAGTCAGATGAATTAGAGAAGGATGGATCCTGGATGTGGCCATTAGCATCTGCTCCCCCAAACCCTGGGAACAGCCTTTTTCCTGGATTGCTTTACCATGCACATGTCCCAGGGCCTAGGATTCTGCTTGGCAACAGGAGACATGCTTGTGGGTACTCTGGGAAGTGGACCAAGAAAGGACTCTGCCACATGCCCTGGACTCACCTTGTCAAACCCTTTGAGTCCTCCATGCAGACTGTTGGGCCCATTGTTAACGGCCAGGTGATACTCCTTCCCATCCAATGTGAATGTTCCTTTGGCAATTCGGTTGGCCACCCTTCCAACCACTGCTCCAAAGTAGGGCTGCTTTTGGAGGTACCCTGAAAGGACAAGGATGACAGTGTTTTTTAAAACTTCAAACAGAAGAGGTGTCTTACACTGCTGCCTATCACTTTCTTCTTGAGGAAGCCGCAACTACCTACAAGTTGGCCATATCAAAGTCTTCATGAAAGCACAGAAAAATGGTATTTTTTTTTCACACCTGACATTTTCCTGTTCCAGAAGTAATAAATATTCATTACAAAAAGTTTTAAAGAATTTTATAACACACAAAGAAGAAATTTAAATCCTCCTTAATCTTATCACTCGAGAGAACCACTGTTAATATTCTTATATTTATCCTTCTGTCTTTCAGTGTAAAAAGTGCATTTGCTTCTTTTTATAAACTGGGATCTTAGTGGGAATGTTGCTTTATAATCTGCTATTTTCTGAGCCAATCAATTTTCTTAACTAAAAATTGGACTTTTGTGTTGTCTTGAGAGTAAACTATCTAATTCTTCTTTCTCTTTTCATGTTTTTGTAAAATCATATAATTAGAACATGTAAATATCTTTAATGAGAGTTAAATAATACCCAAGGACATAGAGTAGGATTGCCAGAGGAAATACAGGATGCCTAGTTAAATCTGAATTTCAAATTAAAAATGAATAATTATTTAACAGTATTTAAGTAAGTTCATAGTACTATTATAGATGAGACAGTATAAGTTGTTTACCTGAAATTTAAATCAGACTTTTATATTTTCATTTGCTAAATCTGGCAAACTTAATAGTGTAAAACATTTTAAAAGCCTTTCTTCACTTCTCTTCCTTCCTAATGTCAATCACTGTTAACCGTTGGGAATGTACAATTTTTTCAAAAATTGAATTAACTACATATAAGCATCATGCAAGAACATAAACACATGTATATTCTATACAGTTATAATTGAGTTATACACATTGTTCTGTAACTTTTCATTTATCAAATATCTTAAGGTTTCTCCCTGTTACTACCTATCTACCACATTCCTTTGATTGCTACAGGGCATATTGATGAAAATCAAATGTTGTTGGGCTTTTTTATTTTTTGGTGGTGGTGGTGGTGGGGGTTATAAAAAGCAAAGCTCCATTGTTGTAGTTACAACTTTGAACAAGGGCATATTCCAGTAAAAGTACTTAAAGTACTCTTCTTAAAGTTTTTCTCTTCTTAAAGTTTACTCTTCTTAAAGTTTTTTTAAGTTCTTCTGTGGTTTTCCATGGAACAGATTAAGATTTGGAGACAGTTTGTTTTTGCATTTTCACCAAAATTCCTTTCTGTTCTATTTCTCACTCAAATGCACTCTGGATTCCATTCTCCTTTCCTGGGGTACTCTGTATCCTCCATGTCTAGTTAGGATTAGCAAAGAATGCAATTCAAACATATGACCTATTTTTCAGACCCTGAATCAGCCAGTGGCTGGTCACTGTTCCCATTAGGCAACTGGTTGGGCACAAGTTAATCATTCTCTTCCAGGTCCTGTTCCTTCCTCATTAATCCATGGTGCCTCAGAATCTTGTAAATGAACTATTATAACAGCGGACACTTAGTACTTTCTAAGTCCCAGACACTTTCTCAGGGCTCTACATTTAATTCATTTCATCCTCAGAACATTTCTCTTAAGTAGATACTATTATTGCCCCAGTTTACTGATGTGGAAACTGAGGACAGAAAAGTTTAGTAACTTGCTCTAAAACACTAGTTAGCAAAGGAATCAAGACTTGAATCCAAGTAGTCTGGCTCCTAATCCATACTTTTAAGCATTGCTTACCAGTGGTCCCTTCCAGGAAAGTGTATAAATGCTCAATTCCTCATATACGATGTGGGTAGCATTTGCATAAAATCTATTCACATCCTCTTTCTTCTTTCCTCAGTACTGGGGATTGAGTTACACCCTCAACCCTTTTTATTTTTATTTTGAGACAAGGTCTCACTAATTTGCAAAGGCTGGCCTAGAATTTGCAATTCTCCTGCCTCAGCCTCCTGAGTATCTTGGATTACAGGTGTGTGCTACTGCACCTAGCTCCCCCCATATACTTTAAATCATCTCTAGATTATATATAATCCCTAATACAATGCAAATGCCATATAAATAGTTTTTGTACTTTATTATTATTTAGGGAATGACAAGAAAAAAAGTCTAAACACATTTAGTACTATTGCAGTTTTCCCCAAAATATTTTTGATCTGTGGTTGGTTGAATTCACTGATGCAAATCCATAGATACAGAGGGCCAACTGTATTTAGCAAGCACCAGGCATCCTGGTTGGCCCATCTAATCACCGTCTCTAGGCACTGGTGGGGTTCATTGCTCCGTCAGTTCCCACTTTCTCCCCACCTTCTACTTTCTGAAGCTGTAGTTTTCAAACCCCTTAACAGTGGTTAAACAAAAGGAGTCCAAAAGGCAAACAACCTCTTCTTGGTTTTGTTTCATCTTCTCTTTAGACAGAAAAGGGGATAATCCCTCTCCTGCCCACCATCAGGGGTCATGGCTGACACCTCTATAACAAAAGACAGGTTGACAAGAGAAAAGCATATTTGATTATAGTTTCACGTGACACAGGAACCTTCAGATTGAAGACTCAGAGACCCAGGGTGAACTAACCATTTTTATTCTTAGGAGAGATGAAGCATGGACAGCCATTTAGAAATAGAACTGGACAAAAAGGGTATTTTCTGAAAATCATGGCAGACCCTGCAAGGCCTGTCTGCTCAGATTCTTCTTGGCCTGTGTGAACAGCAATCCTTCCTCCCAGCTACGAACCAAGACCCTTTCTAGAACAGGGGTCCTAGGACCTACAATTGAACAAGAGGTCAGAGAATTTTTTTTTTTATGGCTGACTCTTAGAGAGAAAGTGTGGTGTGTGTGTGTGGGGGGGGTTAGAGTAATATTTCTAGCTTTTATCTTGACTTTGGGGAAAAGGGGGTTCTAGTTTTTATGACCTGCCTTGGAGAAGAGCAATCCTAGCTTCTATGGCTTGCCTCAAGAGAAGGCCAGAGGGAAACTTTGCTTTGAGGTTGCTTCTGCAGACATCAATTTGGGATGTCTGAGCCCAATAAAGTTTAAAAATGTAAAGAAAAGCAGATTGTCTAAACAAACAAACAAACAAACATACAACAACTGGCTGTGGCCATTTTTAGTCCGATCTCAATTTTTTCCACAAGTGTACCCAGAGCCCCCATCCTCCACCAGAGGTATACTAGGCCTTGGAGACAATCTGACAGTAAAGCTCCTGCCACACTGGCTGTCAAGAATTCCCTCAGAAGCCACGACTCCTGGCAACAGTTCATCAGCCTGTGGAGATGAGAAGTACCTGCCAGTTCCTTGGTTTAGACTAATAGTTTTTAAGAATTAATCCATTAGGGCACTAAGGTTGTGGCTCAGCAGTAGAGTGCTCATCTATGCAGGTAGGGGGCCCTGGGTTCTATCCTCAGCACCACATAAAAATAAAGTAAAGGTATTGTGTCCAACTACAACTAAAAAATAAATACTAAAAAAAAAAAAAAAGAATTGATCCATGAGGACGGAGAAACCACTTATCCAAGCTGTCTCTGAAAAAACCTTAACAGAACAAATAGATTTCATACTATTTTCAAATGTAATTAAGCATTTGTATCAAATCAGTCTTATGGAAAAATGAAAATCCCCAAATTCTGAATAAGGAATGACTAAATAAGGAATAATAATAATAAGGAATAATAATAATAAGTTATTTTTCATTGCAGAAAATTCTGTTTTATGTGAAAAGTTCAAAGTTCCTAGGTCAAGCCACGAATACTGATTTAATCAAATCAGCTGCTGAGGTGGGAGAAAGAGGATTGGGAAAGTCTGCTCCTTTTCCTGGGCAAGGCACTGGCCAGAAAAAATCAATAATTGCTTAAGCATGGTATATGGCCCTTTCCACTCCTCTAACCTCCCAAGATCCCCAACTATGACACCCGCCTCAAAAAGCCCCAACCTTCACCAGAGTGCTCTAAAGTCTGAAATAAATTATTCACTACCCTCCCTCAAAACAACCCAGCAAGATGGTGCAAAACCTATAATCCCAGCTGCTCAGAAGGCTGAGTCAGGAGTATTGCAAATTCAAGGCCAGTCTGGGCAACATAGTAAAACCTATCTCAAAAAAAAGTACATCTATATCCATATCTATATACGCATATATATAAAACATATAACTATACACATGCATTTAATTATATATGCATACATTATAATAAGTAATATACAATATATTACATATTATACATCATTACTATAAATATTATTTATTTATAATATTATAAATATTAGTATGACAATTATACAATAACAACATTATAATATTATATGTATAATAACATAATATTGTATAGTATATAATTTAATTATTATATATACATATATTAAATATATATGCACATATGCATATGTATTTAATTAATTTTTTAAAACTCCAAACAACATTTATTACTTGAATGACTGTCTTTTGGTCAGATGAGGAAAATAACCGAAGTTTAATTGACAAGCATTCTAATTATCCCAAACATGTTATATATTTTTAAAAGGCTGTTGGTTGCCCAAGCTGAAGCTCCACATAATTTTTTGCAGATTTAACAAAGTGAAATAGAAAGTTCTAGTCGTATGATGGAAGGTATTTGGGGGCAAAGGAAAGAAAGCAGACACATCTCCGGTCAGACACATATCATAGATCATAGTGCACTGAATCATCATAATCCATTTGTTTCAGGGGAGGCACTGCTCTGAAGAGGTTAAAAAAAAAACTTGCCCAAGATGTTACACAACATTAAAAGACAAAGTGGGGAGTCCTCAATGCTCCCATAAAGGTACTCTTAGGCATTTGAAATATTACACTGCAGTCTCTAACCTGATTGCTTTTATCCCCACCTCCTCTGCTTAACCCAGGTTTCTAAAAGCATTTTTGTTTCTTTATTTATTTATGAAGTTCTGGGGATCCAGCCCATGACCTCACATGTGCTGGGCAAGTGCCATAATGACTCATGGCAGCAATAGATGGCTGTTTGGTAGTAACTGGGGGGAAATGAAAGAAAGGACTCTCATGGATTTTATGGGTAAGTTGTTTATGCATGTGGCTTACAAGCAAACATTCTCATAACAGGCTTGAAAGGAGTCATAGGGACTGTAGGTGGGACACAGATAAAAAAGATTTTTAAAGAAAAGAAATGGTAGCAAAACTCACAGAAGGTTTTTTTTCTAGGTCATACCTAAAAGATCGGATAATTTACTCTTTAGAATCCTTCAGAAGAAAGATCTCATTTTCCCAGAGAGAAATCGAGCCATTCTGACCTCTGGTTATGGCTGTCATCCAAGCATTTATATAATCTATCTGGGAAACTGGAGAGTGTTCACATCCAACCTGGCAGTTACAAAAGGACTATGTCTCATCAAATTACTCATGCTTAGCTCTCCCTTGTAGCTCAAAACACTTTTGGAACATGATAATGTCAAGACAATACCTTGCTCTGTCAAATCTTATTACTTTAAATTATTTACCTGTATGTTTATATGTACTCACATAATCAGACATTTTAAAAGAATATAAAGAAGGTCCTTTCCTACACCTTAACTATCCAAGGTCCTTTCTTAAGGACAACCACTGTGGCTAGTTTTCTTTTAGGGATGCTCTACCACTAAACTAAATTGAAACCCCTTTTTACTTTTTACTTTGAGACAGGGTCTCACTAAATTCCCTAGGCTGTCCATGAACTTGAGATCCTCTTGCCTTAGCCTCCCGTGTAGCTGGGATTACAAGAATGCATCACTACGTTGAGGTTAGTAGTTTCCTAATATGGCTTTTAATAAATTAGAATTAACCAAAATAGTAGCAGAGAGCCATTTCCTACTTTCTGATTGAGGCAATATGCTTCCTATTATGACATATGTGAAGTCTTATCTTTAGCAATACTAAAAGACAAGGCCTTATAAAAGAAACTTGGGTCCATTTATGGTAACCTTAAAGATGGCTGAACATATCAGAAAGTGTAATTTAATATACTGAGGGTGTTTTCCCCTTATATTGTCTTTTGAAAATAGTTTTCTTTCCTTTTAAAATAATTAAATTATCTGAATTGTAGCACAGGAATGAAAATGTCCATCTTGGACCAGCACCAAGAAGAATATTTGAAATGCTTTGATTTAAATTGGCGTTCTGTGAAGCTGTGGTGCCTTCTGCTGAGAAAATGCCACTGAACATTCTCAACATATGTTGGTACTAGGGAGGGCAATAAAATACCAGCTAGATCACTATAATCTAGGGGAGCTAACGTGTTTTCTTCCTTTTAAGAACATTTGGGAAGGATTCTTTCACCGAGACTCCCACAAGGTTTACAGTCTCACACAGGATTATGTGAATGTCTTTGCACTTCCACACCTATCAAGAAACTGGTGCTTCCTGGGTGTCATGTCATCGGGAAGCTTGTCGTCACAGCTCACATTCCATATGAATTCCAAAGATCTTTGTGCTTTTACATTCATGTGACTCTTAGAACTAAAAATTTCAGGAAATAAGAGAGGTGTGCATATGTCTGCAGGGGGTGGACAGTACCTTCTGAATGGTGATAAGGGATGGTACCCACAATTTTATATCCCCAATTTTTTTCCGTGGATCAGGAATTCCAGGTTAAATATCCAATTCTCCTTTGACTCCCCTGAACAATTTTGCATGAGTCAGGTAAACTCTTTGAGTTGCGTGTGGTGGGCAAACTGTGATCCCAGCTACCTGGGAGGCTGAGACATGAGGATTTGGAGTTTGAAGCTGGCTTGGACAATTTAAGGAGATCCTATCTCAAAATTAAAATAAAAAGGTCAGAGATATAGCTCAGTGGTATAGCTCTTGCCTAGAATGTGTAAGGCCTAGTACTGAAACAAACAAACAAAAAATAGATGCAATCTTTTGTGGTTCTATCTGCAGCCTATAGCAGAGACAAGTGACTCGGCAAAGTGATTATAGAGAATCCTCTTTGGTCACTTGCCTGCCCTCTCGGCTTCTAATTCTGAAGATGTGTGGAAGGGAAGTGACGCTGATCTTTCTCACATCCCCGTACCTTCCTACAGTCAGCCTCCTGTACCAGCCTCCTCACTTAAGTTGCTGCTAAAGAAGCATTTTTGTTTGTTTATTTGAGGTTCTGGGGATCTAACCCAGGCCTCACATGTGCTGGGCAAGTGCCATAATGACTCATGGCAGTAATAGATGGCTGTTTGGTAGTAACTGGGGGGAAATGAAAGAAAGGAATCTCATGGATTTTATGGGTAAGTTGTTTATCTATGTGGCTTACCAGCAAATATTCTCATAACAGGCTTTGAAAGAAGCCGTAAGAACTGTAGGTGGGACACAAGTAGAAAAAATTTTAAAGATAAGAAATGGTATGCAAAACTCACAAAAGGCATTACTGTTTTTTTCCTAGGTCATACCTAAAAGATCATATAAAGAAAACTGTGGGGCTCCAGGGCTGGTGAAGACAAGCAGAGGTGATCAATAGGACCTTCAGCAATATTCTTACAATGCAGAATTTGTCCACACCCATCAGCCAGCAGAGCTTATTAATTCTCAGTTTCCCTTCGCCAATTTTATTTCAGACCCCAGTTTCTGTTTGGTTACACTGCAGTGCCAAGAGATAGAACCATATACCCAATCTCTTGCTACAATCCAACTGCAGTTGTAATTATACATTTATGGAGTTATTTGGGTTAAAAACCATCTCCTTAGCTAAACGGCAAGCTCTGTGAAGGGGGGTGGGCGTGGAGGCTTGTCTGTGTTGTCGAATGTGTTACCAGAGTTTTAAAATGCATGAATTAACACATGATCCTAATTGCCCACAGACCCCAAGGGGAGAAAGTCCATCTAGTTAGAGGTGGTCTTCTCCCTTTCCGTCAGTACATGCTTATTGAGCGGCAAGCAGGGTGGGCTGGGCTGGGCATCATAACCAAAACAGCCAAGCTCTCTGCTGAGCCTGCACTCAGCTTAAGTCATGGAGCATTTCTGGGACAATCAGTCTTCAAAGAGAATCTGATGAAGAGTAACTAGTAGACGCAAGTCTTTGCTTTTCCTTCTTCTGAAAAGAGCAGAACCGGAAGAAGAAGGAGCCACGCCCCCGTTGCCAGCAGTTCAAAGTTTGCTCCAGGATTGCTGGAGTTTGGTCTCACTTTTTGCGTTAACTGAGGCAAAGCCTGAATGGATAACCAGCAGACAAGAAACCAAGTCCTTTAGCTACTCGACTTGGAATCATTCTGGGTTTTCATTTTTCCCCCCAAGCTCCGGATCGCCACACTGCCCTGTTAGCCAACCCACGCACTCCCCAGTTAGATCGTCCCAAGATCACTCAGGGACTTTGACCTCAGTCCCTTGCTCACAGGCGGCCGAAAGTTCGGGGTGCGTGAAGGGTGGTCCTGATCATCCCCTCCGCCCGGGATTGGTGGAACCCACCTTCCAACTCGCCAAAGCCAAGAACCACGTCGGAGGCTTTCCCCTGCCTGTCTTTGACCTCCAGAGCGGTGATGGTGCAGCCCCAGGAAATGATGTCCACTTTCAACAGGTCTGATTGTAGCTGGAACTTCTCCACTGTCCCTCCTCCGGAGGGCAGCTCTCCAAACATTGTTCTGGTCACCGAAACCATGGGGAAAGTTCGGGGCGTGCAGCTACTCTGTGCTCTTAGAACTCCAGCAGCCGAGTTGAGGCGCTTACTGCAGGAGGGGCGGGACTCCGCTCCGCTTCCCTGCCTGGATTTAGCCAGTGACCACTCCTGCCACAAATATCCTCTGGGGCTTTTCCATATCCTTCCTTTGCCTGAGGTGACAGAAAGGCAAGCCAAGCGTTTGCTGACCCTGGCTGCACTGCATGTTGGGAATGGTAGTCTTTGGGAGGTGAAATTGCATTTTGGAGCCTGTAGTCTTTCAAAACCCAAATCTTGAGTTCTCTGTGTCCCATCCCCTTCTCCTGCACACTTTTTCAGCGTGCAATGATCTGGTCATTATTGTTGATGGCTGATTGTCAGACAAAGTACTGGAAAATGCAGAGAGCAGACTTAGGGACAAAGAGGCAGATCTTGGAGAAAATTCTAGTTAACACTTTGATGCAGAACAAAGAGTACAGAGGTAATTTAGAGAGGGGGTAGGTCATTGCAGGCTTCTTAGCACACTGATTGAAGATGTGCTCTTTTTGTAACACAGGATGAAGCCCTAGACATGGTCCTGATGGAGTCACTCCTGAGGAACCTCCTCAGACTGCTGGCAGGCATTAGCAACCTAGACAGGGTCTGGTAGAGGGGTTAGGCCCTTCTTTGGAGGTGATCAGAGATAGCTTCAGACTTTCTTTTCTTCAAGGAGGAGCCATGGGTAGATACCCATTTTGTTTCTGAAGTCCAAAGTCCCTTTAGGAAAGGATTAAGGAAACATGTAATTATTGTAGTCCCTATAAAGGTCAAGTACTGTACCTTTGTTGTCTCCTTTACAAGTAGGATGAAGTCCTTAAGTATATACAGATGGGAGAGGAAAGACACTGAGGTCATTGAATTCTTTTCTTGCTTTAGTGGGCCTCATAATTAAAGGCAGATTCCTAGGCCCACTCCTGCAATTTCTGATTCTGGGAACCTAGGACAAGATTCAGGAATTCTCATTTTTTCCCAACCCTCTGGTTATGCTAATGCAGATTATCTGGGTCCAGACTTGAAATATTGCTTTAAGGTCTGATAACTAACTCAGATATTTTCTGCCAAATTAGGCTCTGATGGCAGAGGACTAAACCCTAAAGGACTATGAGATGAAATACAGGCATGACTGTATGCATTCTTTGCTAAATGTAGCAACTCCAGAAGAGTGTTGGCCCTGGAATGGAGGGGGATACTAGGAGCCTAGAGACATGTTTTGTTCAATCCCTCTGCATACCTATCCCTTGTGCTTTGCCCTGCATTTGACCTTATTCCTGGATGCTTCAGACAGTGTCCAACTACACTGTGGTGAGTGCAGAAATCATCTGTGATCAGGAAATCAGGGGAACTGGGATCATGTTCCTGTAATCAGATGCTAATAAAACATAAAACTATCTCACATCCTTTTCTGCCTGTGTAGCTTGAAGGAGTATTTAGCATTCTTGCCACAAAGTCTCAATTCTTCGTCACTAAACAAGAATTCTAATAGCAAAGGGAAAAAAAGAAAAAGAAAAAAGACTTTTCAACAGGCCTCAGTCAAGCACAACCTATAATAACAAGAAGACCCAACCAAACAAGTCAAATTACAGACCGCACCACACTCATACAATAACCGATGGGCGCTCTTGCATGCTGCTTCGTCAGAAATTATCATAAACTCTGCAAGTCTCATCAGCCCACTTACCATTTGTGCCTGACTCATACACAAGCCCTTTTGGTAATGCTGTGTGAGCAAGTATGTCTTACAATCTCTTCTGTGAGCAGGAAGACGGCATCTTTTTTCTTGGCCTCCTGTTCTCAACATTCTGCAAGCTCATGCTGTCACAGAATGAAAGAAATTTGTTTGAGTGGCCATCTCTGAGTGTCGCCAGGGGAGGTCTTGTTGCTTGACTTGGTAGAAAAGGAAACATATCAGGATTTCTTAACTTCATTTTTGTTTCACTTTGAAGTGAACCAAGGCTTGGACCCCACCCCCACCTCCTCATTCTACACAGAAACTGCAGGGTCTGCTGTTTCTGGGACCTCTTAGCCCCCAGCTCATTCATAGAGATGTTGTTGAAGCCTTAAGCCATTGACAGGCTGCTACACAGAGGAAATTCTCTAAGATTCGATAATTAAAACCAATATACAGTTTGTCTATAAGAGACCTGGAATAGGTTACTGTGCATCTGTTCTCTTTCTCATTCCTCTAAACTCCATGATATTTCAGTTCTCTTCATTGGGCACTTTGTATTCACCATCTGAACTCATTTCTTATCTTTTGTTATCATTTCTTATGTTTTATTGTCATTGTTTACTCAACTATTGGCTTCTTGACTCCATATTTTGACTTACATAATTTTTTTGTAACCCAAACTCATTGTATTTGGTTTTAGATGAAAATCACTTGTATCAGGAAGCCAGAAATGCCTAGAAGAATCAAGTTAATGGGAGTTATATTTCAATTCAATTTATCAATTTTGGAGCAGCTGCCAGGGAATGTATTGTGGGGGACACGTGAGAAGTGTTTTAGGAAGATGGACTCAGTTTGGCTATATGGCATGTTGTTCATTTGTCAACTATTCTGTGAGTATGTGATGGACATTATGCTAAGTTCTGGTTATACCTTTATAAGTAAAAACATGATTTTTGCATTCAAATAACTTATAATTTAATGTGATATAATCCTCATCTTTATCCCCACAAATACTTCAGTAAAAATCTTCAGAATTCACTATTAACTAATGCTGGATGAAACAAAGTAGCTCTGGGCCTAGCTTCAGGTTTTGTAATTTCAGGATTGCTCAAAGATGGCAAGTCATATTGGGATTATTTTAGAATTTCCTAGCACCAAGCACAGTGACTGTTACATATTAGATGCTCAGTAAATAATTATTAAGACTAAGGGTATAGCTCAATGGTTAGAGTACTTGTTTAGCATGCATAAGGCTCTGGGTTTGATCCTCAGCACTGCAAAACTATTGAATGAATATACAATACATCAATCTGTACAAATAATGTTGTGAAGAATTGGCTGTTGTATCAGAAGACCTGAGTTCAAGAGACACCAGCACTTACTGGCTTGGTAATTAGCTCAACCACTCTGAATCTTAGGTCCCTCATCTATAAAATGGGAATAATATCACATGATCAATCCATCCAATTATTTCTAATTGAATAGTAGTAAACTAAAGTGCTAAAAATTTACTGGGCACTGTGTTAAGCACCCCTGACTCAGGCACTATTATCTGATACAGAAACTGACACTTAGGTAAAAAAACTTGTTCAAGGTCACAGGATTAGTAAATCAGGAAACCCAGATTTGATCCTAGGTAGCTTGACTGCAGAGATGGGAGCACTAACCCACTTCCTTATCTGCTGTCTGGTATTGTGATCAGGTGAGAATATGGATTCCAAAGCACTTTGTTTATTCTAGTACTTTTAGTAATGTAATATGTTCATCTTCTAATTGTAAGGTAATTGTAAATTTTAAAAAATTGGTTTCTTACCTGGTTCAGTGGCACATATCTGTAATCCCAGCTACTTAAGAAGTTTAGGCAGGAAGATGACAAGATCAAGACCAACTACTGCAACCTGGAGGGAGGGTATCTCAAAATAAAAAAATAAAAAGCGTTGGGGATATAGCTCAGTGGTAAATCACCCCTGGGTTCAGTTCTCAGCACTGAAAATAATTTAAAACAAACAAACAAAACACACAGAAAAACAAAGAGGGCTTTACCATTGAGCTACATTTCCAGTCATTTTTATTTTATATTTTAAGATAGACTCTAAGTTGGCCAGGCTGGCTTCCAACTTATGATCCTTCTAAGTTGCTAGAATTACAAGTGTGTGCTACTGCACCAAGCATGGTTTCTTGAATTAGTTCATGATGGGCTCACGAGGTTATTACATTTACTTACTTAAGAAAAGAAGGGTCCAAGAAGAAGAGTTAGTCCTTAGCACCCACAAGTCCTAGAAACAAGGCATTCATCACCTCTGGACCTACTTCATATTAATTTATTTATTATCATAGGTTACTGTGGTTTGAATTTGCCTCCCAAAAAGCTGTATTGGAAGATTAATACCGGTACAACAGTGTTGGGAGGTAGGGCCTAATGGGAGGTATTTAGGTCCCAAGGGCTCCACCTTCACAAATAGATTCATGCTGATTATAAAAAGGCCTGAGGCTATGGGTTTAATCTTTGTCTCTCTTCTTGCCTTCTCTAGCCCTTCCACTTTCCATCA
Organism: Marmota monax; assembly: GCF_021218885.2. NCBI lineage: Eukaryota > Metazoa > Chordata > Mammalia > Rodentia > Sciuridae > Marmota > Marmota monax. The sequence goes on from NW_026693272.1 coordinate 36,837, forward strand.
TCGGATGATGCAGCCAAAAGTTCCTCACCAGATGCCAGCCCCTTTGTCTAGGACTCCCCAGTCTCAAAAACATGAGAAGTTAATTTCTATTGCTTAAAAAGTATTCGGTGTATGGTGTTTTGTTATCTCTTCACAAAATGTACTAAGACGCATCTCCTGCCAAAAGAATGGAAGCTCAAAGAGAATGGAAAATGATTCCCCCCTGAAAGCCACTGCTTGAGGTCACAAATATCCAGTCATCTGCTCCTAGAAAATAGATCCAATGCCACAATGAATAAGAAAGAGTTTGCTTAAGATTTGTGGGAAAGCAGGAAAGAAGTAAAATCACACAGCACTCAGGAACTTGAAAATATTTTGAAAGGATCTTCTTTTCTCCCAGAGTTCCTCTCCCCAACCAATTGCCTCTTTTGCACAGCTTAATAAATATCCCTTCTAAAAATCATTTCAGAACCTTGCTTTGCATTTGCCATCCAGTAACACAGCAGTTCTGTCCTTAGTTCAAATGTAATCATATGATCCCTTATGTGTATTTCTTAGGGTTCTCAGTTTATCCTACCACCATTATTAATGGATTCTTGCATGTATTCCCAGAAAATTATCATGCCTATACAAAGAGATGTGTTCAGCACACACATAAAACACACATACGTATGTACACACACACACACCCCTCCAGGACACACAGCAGCATGAAGTACTCTCCAGCCAGTCATAGTGGGTTATGATTTACAGAGGCCCACACTTTCCTAGTTGTCAAATATTTTGAATGTCATGGCCATGTATAGCCTCTTTGAAAACATAAGCAGCTGAAAGAATTAAAAATAACTATCTGAGATGAGCGAGAGTAATAGCTGGGTAAAGGTAGAAAAAGAGACTATTGTATAATTATTTTAATAGTACTTGTTTTTCAATTATGTGTATGCATTAATTTTGACATAAAAATAATTTGGAAAATAACCAAATTTGAATATAACATATGATTGCTGATAAAACAAAAGTATATTATACTTAACTCTTCTGTTAACTGTCTTTTGTTACTCCACTACAGAGTTTGGATTTTTTTCTTTTTTCTTTCTTTCTTTATTTTTAAATTATGATGGACCTTTTTGTTTTATTTATCTATTTTTATGTGGTGCTGAGAATTGAATCCAGTGCCTCACACATGCTAGGCAAGTACTCTACTGAGCCACAACCCCAGCCCGAGTTTAGATTTTTTTTGTACCATTTTTTGTAGACTAACTTGATCCTTATAATAACTGCAGAGTATTCCACTTAGTAGATGTACCACTATTCATCTTTTATTAATAGACATCCAGGTTGTTACCAGCATTTGGGATTATAAGAAATTTGATCATGGATGCCCAAGTAGATATTGTTTTATGTAGTTAGATAGGAATACAGGTAAAATAGATTCCTACTAGAATTGCTGGATCAAAGGGAGAATCTGGAATTTATTAATTTTAAGTTAAAATTTGTTTCTGTTTCACCTTATTTTTTATTTTGAAGAATTTCAAACCTACAGAAAATTATAAGAATGAGAAACATACTCTAAACATATATTTGCCAATTTTTAAGATTAACTTGAATTCTTTCCTCTTGCTCTCTAATTATATTACTATTCTTCTCCTTATCCTCCTTATTCTTTGCCATTTAGAGTAAGTAAAAGAAGTCATAACCCTTCACCCCTAAAATATAATAAGCATCTATTGTCTAAGAACAAGGGTATTCTCTTGCCTAATCACAGAATGATTATAAAATTTTAGAAATCTAATATTAAATATATAATTATATAATTTGTAGTATATTCAACTTTGGTCATTCTCCTCAATAATGTCTTTTATAGTGACTTTTTTGTGTAGCTAAGGATCCAATCCAGGTTTGTGCATTACAGTTTACTGAACTGATGTTTTGATCTCCTTTAAACAGCTCCTAGGTGCTCAATACGTCATATCATTTTCTGCTACCTCATAAACCTTAACCAATCATTTTAGCATCTATTAAAAAATTCATGAATCTGTTACTGCTATGGCAGAAGGTAAGCTCTTAATATATTCAAAGAATATCATATATGTATGCACATGTATGTGCTATGTGATTTACTTATTTTGGATCTAATCTTACAATAGCTGTAAAATGATCTCCATTATCTAAGTGAAAATGTATCCTCCTGAATTTAAATCACTATTCCAGGATTATTTAGTTCTGTAAATTATAGAGCTGTGAATTGAACCCATAGCACTATATCATCCTGCCTCTCTGGTAGGCATTGAGATATATATATATATATGACCCTGTTAGTGCTTTGGAAACAATGTTGATTGACTTTTTCTTAGTTTGAGTCAGTGATGTTGCCTTTGGGCTTTTTTTACTCCTATTCTTTGTTATGATAATAGATATTTAACCAATTTTATAAGTGGCTTCTAAACAAGTTCCTCATTCAGTCCTCTCTGATTTGATTATAGCATCTAACTCTTCCTATTTATAGAAATGCTGGAGCAACGACTAGCCTAAGCATATTCTTTGTTAAGCATATTCTTTGCTAGGAAGGAATAGTCACTTGTAGGTGTCCTTTTTGACAACAATACTTTCAAGAGTTAGTATTCTTTTAGTTCCAAAAGTTATAAACCAACTCCAACTTGATTTAGGCAAGAAGGAAAACTTATTGGCTAACAAAGTGAAAAGTCCTGTCGTTAGGCATGGATGGATCTAGGCTAAAACTGTATCAGTAGGACTTGTTTTTTCTTGCCCTCTTGGTTTTGTTCTCTGATACATTGGCCTTAATTTCAGAATTGCTCTTTTTACCTAATGATTTTAGCATCCCTAGGTTTATATTATCCTATGTTTGCAATCTCAGTATAAAACAAGCTTTCCACTTCTAATAGTAGCAACAGAAGTCCCCAAATTGAACATCTTTGGGCAGACTTGGATTAGATGCTTTTCTAAACCAATTACCTGGTGTTTCATAGGATAGAATCAGCTTCATCCAACAATATGGATTGGGAGTGGGGGGGGAGTGATTCCCTAAGGCAAAGTGTGAATTGCTATTTCCAAAGTGAGAATGGGTGCTGAGAATGCAGAAACAAGTTAACAATGCCTTTGATATTTGTTAACCAGGGGACCACAAATGATATGGTCTTTTTTAATTCTCATATAACCCTTGCCTAAGAGGTCCTAAGTTGCATACATTTATCACTGCTTAATTTCCAAAAAAAGAATGATGGGGCTAAGAATTGTGAACATGTTGGAAGTAAGAAAAAAAACACAAGAAATTATTGTAGAGAAATTAAGCATTAAAAATATTTTGACACATCCATGTCTCATGGAAGAGCTTTCAACATTTTGTCAGTGGTTCATTTGCAGGTTATTGACACATCCTCACATTTACTCTTGTTTCATCTTTGATCTCCTGATTAACGAGGTAGTGATGCAAACTTGTTTGAGCCTTTCTCAATATTTTCAGTTATTCTGCTGTTTTACAAAGGATATGAGCTGCCAAACACATAAAGAAGAACTCTCAGAACCGGTAGGTCAAATAATCTGTTCTCCAAGTACATTTGGATTCTATTTCTTATAATATAGAATTTTATATTGAGGTATTGGTGAATATAATACTTGAAAGAAAATAATGTTTAAGCAACTAAAAAAAACTGGGTCATTCAAATGTGGAGAAGTCACTTGCATAATTTTAACAGCTTGATTCAAGTTAACAATGCCTTTGATATTTGCTAACCACAGGAACCATGAATGATATGGTCCTCTTAATTCTCATATGACACTTTCCCAAGAGGTCCCAAGTAGCATACATTTATCATTGTTTAATTTCCTGGTTTTAAATGGATTATATTTGGCTTCATTTGAGTATCAACCTAGGTACATGTATGACTGCACATACCGTGTGACACTACATTGTGTACAACCAAGAAATGAAAGTTGTGCTGTAATTGTGTACAATGAATCAAAATGCATTCTGCTGTCATATATACCTAATTAAAATAAATAAAAAATAAACATTTAAAAAGATGTAATAAGCATGATTTTTTTGTCAAATAAGAACTTTGAAAAGTTATTCTTTGATTAGATTAGATTTGGCTACTTGTAATAGAAATCCAAAATAACAGGGGCTAAAGAGAGATGCAATTTGGGGCTGGGGATGTGGCTCAAGCGATAATGTGCTCGCCTGGAGTGCGCGGAGCACTAGGTTCAATCCTCAGCACCACATAAAAATAAAATAAAGATGTTGTGTCCACTGAAAAACACTAAAAAATAAATATTAAAAAACTCTCTCTCTCTCTCAAAAAAAAAAAAAAGAGAGAGATGCAATTTGATTTCTCTCTAAAATAATCTAGAGGTAGTTAGATCTGGTGAATCCGACCCTACATGCAAGCTCATAAATTACTGGTTCATGGGTGCTGGAAGAAGACACAAGACTCCTGAATCTGAAACAAAGGATTTTATTACTCAATGCATAGTGAGAAATATACTCATCATATTGGTACTATCTCCCCTTGTCCCCCAAGATCCATGTGGAAGGGCTAAGGTGGAACACATAATAGGTTAGCATTACAGTTGTAATCTACCATTTTTATGGTGAGTGGTAAGAAAGCCAGTTCTTTGTCTAGTAAAAGATGTTACCTCATACCTCATGGCTGCTCATTGCAAACATAACCCTGATAAATGGCTGACTAAAGAGTGGTCAAAATTTTTCATTTTTTTTTGGTATATCCAAAAAGTTGTTCAGGGATATCCAGGACCCTGGCAGATCAACTCTCTCCGCAGGTGGTCCAAGACTGGTACGGCAGCTGTGCTTAATGTCATCTGGGCTGTCATTTAAGTTCCTTCTAACTTGTTGTATAACCATCCATAGAATATAATCTGAAGTACATTTGGTTAACAAAGTGTACCTCCATGTCTACAGTCAGAGCAGCAGAATGGAAAGAGAGGACACTGGGAGAAGGAATGTTGGAGAAAGGGCATGACCCTTCCTTAAGGATATATCCTGAGAGTTCCATACATCATTCCCCCTCATACTTGTTGGCCAGAACTTCTTAAAATAATCATTTTAAACTGCAGAGTAAGGTTGAAAATGTATAATCTTTATTTTAGGCATTCTATTAATATAGTATGAAGGAGAAAACTGGGGAATAAGCAGTACTCTGCTACACTCTATCAAAAATTGAGAGTATTTAAATACATGTTTTCTTGGAAACTTGGAGGATTGACATTCCTTCTATCCTTCATACATAATGAGAACCTGGGACAGATGATGATTCACTTCTGCATGTTGGGCTAGAGACTTGGAGAATCAAAGAGGGAAAGCCTGAAAGAACCTAGATAGAGTCATTATGCCTAGAAGGTAGTAGTACAGTGTGAGAACCACTTTGGTGATGAGCCTGTCAACAGAAAAATCCAAGCCACATGAGATTTGTTCCCAACCTTCACAGAATTGGATACCATGAAGGACATGGAAAATCCAAGGTGGTCAGCCCAGAACTTGGCTGTCTGTGTCTTGGAAGGAGAGATTGAGACTGAAATGGAGGAAGGGCTTTCAAGGAGTCATCTCTCACCCAGCATAGGTACAGTAAGGAATTTCCTTATCCAGAGTGACTGGGAGCAACCTGGGATACCACCCAAGTATTATGTAGCTGAGGTTTTCAGGGATGAACTTGCAGTTGGCAGGTGCTTTCCACTAGTTCATGGGAGTTCTGTAGTATAGCTTTCTAGTCCCAGGGAAACTTTTCCCTGGAAAACATAAAACTTTGCTCAAAGTAGAAGCACTTGACTGGCTAATCCCACTTGAACTTCTACAGCACATTGGGCCTCAAGTTATATCCCTTGATTTTGTGCCATCTTCTACCAAGTTAATCACATCTCTCTCCCTGCAGGGAGGTGAGACAATCATTCAATCCACTTCTATAGTCTGGATTTTATGTGTCTCCCAAATGTTCATGTGGTAAAGGTTTGGTCCCCAGTGAGGTACTATTGGGAGATAATGGAACTTTTAAGAGGTGGGGCCTAGTGGGAGGTCTTCAGGTCACTGAGGGTATACCCTTGAAGGGATATGGGGTGGGGGGGGCTTGCTCCTTCCTCTTCCTCTGTTTTGCTTTTTGGCCATAAAGTGAGCAGTTTTGTGCCACCATGCACTTCAGCCATGATGTGCTTCCCTGCCACAGACCCAAAAGCAACAGTATAGTTTTGAAATCTCCAAAACTATGAGCCAAAATAAAACTTTTCTCTTTATAAGTTAATTATCTCAAGTATTTATTATACTGGCAAGAAGCTGACTAATACAACCAGGTTAACTTTATTCTAGGTGGGATCCAAGCAGTGGGAGTTCCTACTAAGATACACCACATATAAAAACAGAAAAGGAAGGAGACCTCTTTGAATGGTTTCAGTTATGTCATTAGGGACCCCAGAATGGTTTTTTTTTTTGGGGGGGGGGTTACAAGGGATTGAACTCAGGGGCACTCAACCATTGAGCCACATCCCCAGCCCTATTTTGTATCTCATTTAGAGACAGGGTCTCACTGAGTTGCTTAGTGTCTTACTTTTGCTGAGGTTGACTTTGAACTCGTGATTCTCCTGCCTCAGCCTCGTGAGCAGCTGGGATTATAGGTGTGCTCCACCCCTCCCAGCTCCAAGATGGTTTTAATGTGTCACTCCACAATTCATGTTGAAATTTACCCCCATTGTGGTCGTATTAAGAGATGGGATCTTTGGAGAGATAATTGAGGATAAGTGCCTTACAAGAGAGCCAAAGAGAATATCTTAGGCCATTTTGCCCTTTGATCTCTTCTGTAATGTGAGAATACATTCTGTAATGTAAATCAGAGACCCAGCCCTCACCAGACACAAAACTTATAGGCACCTAGATCTTTGGACTTCCCAATTTCCAGAAGTGTGAGGAATAAATTTCTGTTGTTTAGGAGTTATGCAGTCTCCAGTATTTTTGTTATAGCAGCATTAATGGACTAAGTCAGGTAGCATTGATTGGTGAGATTGTGTGTCCTCTTTAGAAGGAAAGAAAGGAGAGTGATAGTAAAGAGTGAGGAGATAGAATTTAACAATAAACACCAGGACAGCTGCATGGCTGCAACATCAAGCACAAGGGTCAGGATAATAAGCCTTTTTGGCTTGTTTTCCTGGGCTCCTAGGGCCTGGGCTTCTCGGGCACATTTGAGTGAAAATGGTTGAGTGAGTTTATTGTAGCAATGTTGGGGGGCTCTAGGAAAGGCTTGACTACTGATAAATAGCTAAGAGGAACTAGGATAAAGAATAAGTGGGGTCTGGTAGACAAGCTCAAAGGCCAACAGGCAGCTCAGACAAAGTCTAGCCAGAGTCAAGGCTGTCAGTCAGTGTATAAAATTAGACTATTAAAGGGGCTGCACCCTCTTCTACAGTCAAGATCCTTTCACCAAGCATGGTATGGATTGTAATTCAAAGTCTGGATCAGAAGGCGGGCAAATCTGGTCCTCCCTGAGGTAAGCTTAAACAGAGAAATGGAAACCCCATTTCTACTCCTCTTCAAAAGGCTTGCACTGAATTTAGGTCAGAGAATTGCAGCGGAATTAACATTTCTCAGCTTAACCACATTCTATAAAGTTAAACATGCTTTTACAAAGGCCAGGTGAGGTCAGGAGGAGAGGAAATGTGACAGGGCCTCTGTGGAGTGCTTTATCTTTTCTGACATCAATTGCGTGTCATTTCTCGCTACACTAACCAATTCTACAAACCAATTGTGTGTCCAGTCATTTGTTAGGGCTCAGAAAATAATATTCCAAAGTATGGAATATCATTTGGATATCAGAAGCAGATCTCAAAAAAGCAAAGTCTCTCTCTTTGACTTACTTCTGCCCTGTCTCCTACTCTCCTCTCTCTTCCTCAAGGTAAGGCATGGAAACCAGAACCTCTTTTCCCCAAAGTAATCCATAAAGCCTGAAAATATTACTCCAATCTTCCCTTACCTTTCTGTCTTGGAACTGGTCAGAAAGAAACTCTGACAAAGTTGTCTGATGGTAGATCAGACATTTCAGAAGGGGTTCTACCCCATGCCCAGATGGAAGAAATGCTTTCCAGAGAGGCCTACGAATCTAACAGACAGGCCTTGCTGGGTTTCCCCACTTTTTCTCTTTTAATTAAAAAGTCCCACAGCATTTATTGTCATTTGATAATAATATTAAGGTAATCAAAACAATATGAACAAATGTTTCATAACTATACTCCCAGCAAAGGTTACCTGAAAATACTAACACTATGAGCACAAAGTTGTTTTTTCTGGTGATCGGCCTCCATCCTGAAGATACTGCTGCCCTCCTTCATTATAAATCATCCTATTGGTATGTAAAAGACACTTTTATCACTGAGCAGTATTTAAGAGAAGCAGATCTTCTTTGGGATCCTGAAGATTCTGCCTCAGGTTGTACTCTCAGGAAAAGAAATCAGAATTCACATGGATCAGTGTCTACTGTGTGTCAGGTGACATGCGTGTTACTCATTTTTATGTGGTCTTATGGTTTGGATCTGGAATGTCCCCCAAAGGTTCATGTGTTGAAGGCCTACCTCGTCCCCAGTGCAGCAATGTTCAGAGGTGGGCTCTTGGGAAGTGATTGGATCATGAGGGCTGTGACTTCATCAGTAGATTATGCACTGATAGCTGATGGACTACTGGGGATGTGTGAAAACTGAAGGTAGGTGGGGCATGGAGAAAGTAGGTCACTGGGACATAAGCGTTGGGGACTATATATCTTGTCCTGAACCCCTTTGTCTCTCTCAGCTGGGCTGCCATGAGCTGAGCAGGTTTCATGTGCTACTTCCTTCTGCCATGATGTTCTTCTAGGCCTCAGGCCCAAAGCAATGGAGCCAACTGACCATGGACCAAAACCTCAGACACTGTGAAATGAAATAAATCTCCACCGAGTTGTTTTTCTCAGGTATCTGCCACAGCAACAAAAAGCTGACTGACACTTGTGGTTTATCTGTGGGGGTAACAATGCTTGTCATTTCATAGCTGAGAAAATTGAGACTCAGAAAAGACCAGGGCCAAAGAGACACAGCTGGCACTCAAAGTCAGGCCAGTCTGGCTTCAACACCTACCTCAAAATAGTACATAATGAAATGGGAACATATTGAGCTGCTGTGACTTGGTTGTGAGCTGAGTTGCTGCAGCCACAGTGTGGTGTCGATCCTTCCACAAGCACTGCCACCGGAATAGCCATGCTGGCAGGTAACTGTGTGAGGCTAAAAGTGGAAAGCTTCAGCTCACAGGCCCCACTCACTGAGCTCTTTCTCAGAGCGCCCCCCGCCCCCCGGAAATCACCAATTCTGCCCCATGTTCCTTTGCCATATTGCAAAGTGTGCTGATCTTAGATCCCTGAGGTAGAGCCCAGCCAAAGCTTCTTTATATCTTATGCTGCGTCTACCTTGCTGATCCTTTCTATTTTTCTTTTCTTTTTTTACTGTGAAGAAGATGGAACCCGGGGGTAGCTCTCCCAGTGAGCTATTCCCCAGCCTTTTTTATTTTTTGAGATAGGGTTTAAATTGTCCAGGCTGGCCTTAAACTTGCCATCCTCCTGCCTCTGCCTCCTAAGTAGCTGAAATTATAGGCCTGTGTCACTGCAGCTAGAATTTAGAAGTTTTGGTTGTTTTGTTTTTTTGACTGTCACATGGGGAGTGTGTCACAAATGGTTCTACGATTCTAAGTCCTGCTTACAAGTCTAGTGCAGGTCTCCCTAGTGGGACAGTAGCCCTTTTGTTTAGAGTTGGGGTGGAGGGAGAGTGACTGAAATAAGATGTCAGCCAGTACTTTTTGAGTCAGTCAAGTTCAGATCCAATGGGAACACTGAGGAAACAAATAGGAGAGGAATACAACAATCAGCAGTGAGAACATTGAGAGTCAGTCAGAGGGAAGTTGAACAGGTGATGGAAAGTGGTTCAGGGATGAGTCACTGAGTGAACAGCTTGACCGGCACACCTGGAGTGTGTCATGGAGCAAGTACCAGAGCTCAGGGAAACGTGCACTTGGCAGGACTGTGTTCCGCTTCCACATAGGTTCTTTGTCCATCCCAGGTGGAGCTGGCAGTGTGACATGACATTGCTGGACGGGACAGCACAGGAAGGTAGTGGTGTTGCCAGAGGAAACTGGCCAAGCCATCACCAGGGTGATAGTGTGCCCTTGAGTTCATGCATGGCCTGGTCTTTCGCCTTTGAAGCAGGAAACTCAGTTTTGTCTTTATGCCAGGATTTGTCCTGCTTAGGGAGACTAATATCAGTTATTTTCTTAAAAAACTAATAAATAAAGTAAAACATTTTCTTTAGCCTTCCTTTAGTATCCATGGGGGACTGGACTTACTGTGTCAAAACCCCTCCACACTCAAGTCTCTCATATAAAATGGTATAGTATTTGCTTTTAACCTATGCAATGTTCCCTTATATCTTAAATCACTTCTAGATTACTTAACACTTCCAACACAATATAAATTCTATGTAAACAATTGTTATACTATATTGTTTAGGGAATAATGGAAAGAAAAAAAAGGTCTATACATGTTCAATACAGATGCAGAATACCTCCCCTTTCTAATGCAGAATTTTTTTCCAAATATTTTTGATACACAATTGGTTGAATCCACAATGCAGAACAGGCTGCTATGGAAGGCTGCTTGTATTTCTTTAAAAGGGATTGTCCTCTTCCAGGTTCTGGAATAATCTTACCTCCCCTTTCTAATGTTGAAAAACAGATGATCATGAATTAGATGAATTAACAATCTAGGGACATTTGACAAGCATGGGTTGGAGCCAAGAGCAGGCAAGAAGCAGGCCCAAGGAATTGGACGTGTCTCACAAGTGGGAGTTCTCTGATGACCAGATTGCTAATGCCCACAGGATTCAGACCCTCCCCTGGACAGTGCTGGGTATAATCAGCTGATGTTTGTATTTTCAACTCTGCTTTTTCTAAGCTTCTGTATCAGTTATATATAAATTTTCTTGTGCTACAATTTTTTTAGTACAGAAAAAGTGGATTTTCCTATTATTTTGTCCTCAACTAATTCAGTTTTCTCTTGAGCCCCTCTTCACTTGGTTAGTTGGGGATGAAGATATTGGAGGCTAGTTAAATGTCCATAATGGGTTAAATCATGATAATCTTGTAACTGGAATGATTCTTTTGGGGATTTTCAGTTTCTTTTGAATAAAAGTACTGTAACTTTCAAATAACCCCTTCCCTCTTCCTGATCCTTTTCCTAACATAGTGAGCAGATGTATGGAGGAAGGAGGGAGAGGGTGGCTTGTGAGTATTTGTCACAGCAGGAAGAGTGTGGTCCTCTGCCTTCTCTGCTCCCTTCTCCACTGTGTGCTCTGCTGGCTTCTGACCCTCAGCCAGCAGCGGTTCTCACATGATCCCTAACATCCTTGGCCATGTTTCTATGTCCCTTGCACATCTGGCTTCCTATTAGCCCTGACGGTGGACCCTGAGCTTCTTTGTCCTCCACTGATTCCCTGTCCTGGTGGTCAGTCACAGCATCTGTAATGGGATCTTCTCTTTGTTTAGACTTTATCTTCTCTATTACACTGCAGTAGTCTTCAAATAGCTACTCTACCTATGAGCTCCTTCAATCTATATTTCTCACAGTTGCAGAGCCTCTTCCTAAAATACCTATATAATCATGTGACTCTTTTCATTATAAGCCTCTCGGGGCTTCCTGTGTTGTATAGGATAAACTGGAACCTGCTGTCTGGTTATATATGACTTTAAACAACTTGGCATCAATTGCCTTTCCAGCGTCATCTTCGTTTCTCCTGCCTTACACGCCCATCCAACACAAATACTCTCTGATGCTTCTGAGTCTGTGTGCTATTTCATCTGCCTGGATTTCCTCTCTTTGCATTCTTTCAGGCCTAACTCTGTGAAATGCTTTTCTGTGAAGCAATTTTTTTTCTTTTTTTCCCCTCTATGCACAAATCTCTGGTATGGTGCAGATTATAAGTAATGTAAAATATTGTGAATTTAAAATTCAAGAAAAAACTGTTTCTTCAATAAACTGTAATTAAAAACCCAATTAGCTATAAGCGGTCTCTTCTTGCACAAGAAGCAGTCCCTGAACCTTAAAATAAATCCCCATGGGCATTGGCATATTTTAATAATTTTAACATACGAAAGTGTTATAATTGGCTTGTTGGAGTGCTTTTGGTTGCAAGTAACTGGGATACCTGTTCACAACAGCAAGTAGCAGTAGGTTAACAAAAGAGTTCTATTTTCTTACATAATGGGACAAAGTTTTAGGTGATGGGAAATCCAGAAGTCCAGCACTGGCACAGTAGGAAATCCCAAAGTCCAGCATTGGTGCAATTATTGAGAAATGCTCATAAGGACCAGGGCTCTTTCAGTCTTTCTGCTTTGCCCTTCTGAACTTTATGGCTTTTATCCTCATACTTGTCACCTCATGTCACTAATTGGTTGTTGCATGTCTAGGCCTTACGTCGGTTTTCTAGGCAAGGAGAAGGCGGAGAGGCAACAGGGGAAAACGGAACAGAAGGGTCCTGTGGATGTATCTGATCTTCTTCATCCACAAAGGGATACCTAGGAGAATTCTGCTTCACCACCCGGGCCAGGACAGAAGCCTACAGCCACCTCTCACAGTCAGAAAGGAAATTGAGTATTTTGCTCTATAGTGGGGGGGGGGAGAAAAACAGAGACAGAGAGAGAGAGAGAGAGAGAGAGAGAGGAGAGAGAAAGAGAGAAAGAGAGAGAAGAGAGAGAAGAGAGAGAAAGAGTAAGGAGAGAGAGAGAGAAAACAAGGCAATGTAAATGGCTTGGGTTGCCAAACTCCAATGTCCATCACAGGGCAGTATTGGGTTAGATTAATCATTAGGCAAATAACAAAGAAGGACTTTGATGGGACATGGGGAGAGAGAATGATAAAACTCAAGTCTGTCCGTGGTTTCCTGCCTAAATGCTTCAGCTAACAGACTGCTCAAATCCAAGAGACCTCTGTTCTGGAGAACAATGTTTTTAAAAGCCTGACTTTCTGCTGGGAGGCTAATAGAAAACATGACACCACTGAGCTTCAGAGTGGGTACTTAGATTTACATGTGTCGTGAAAGGTGATTCATCTCTGCTTGTAGAATTTTCTGTGAAGGGGCTGATTTCATATTGTATTCCCTGGAAGCAGAACTTCTTTTTTTTTTTTTAAAGAGAGAGAGAGAGAGAGAATTTTTTTAATATTTATTTTTTAGTTTTCAGCAGACACAACATCTTTGTTTGTATGTGGTGATGAGGATCGAACTCGGGCCGCGCACATGCCAGGCAAGCGCACTACCACTTGAACCACATCCCCAGCCCTCTGGAAGCAGAACTTCTAGACACCTTATCCCTTTCTTCATTTTGTCCTCAATAATCATGCTGTTTTCTAAATCTTGGCTGTCTTATGTTTCAGCCTTCCTATAAGGTAAGTGAGAGAGATAGAGATATAAAGTAGGTCTAAAGTTACAAAAACTTCAAAATCAAATCCAAATTAGAGGGAAGGCTTTAATGTAAAACAAAACAAACTCAGCAGGCCCATACAAGCTGCTAAGTGACAGTGTCAACTGGTGTCAGTTGACTGCTGTATCTCTACAGCCCAGGCTCATTCTGAGTGTTATTGCAAGAGATAATCTGCTGAAATAAAATTCAGCAAATAGGCCTAAGACCCAGAGTGATTGTTTTCATTGTTGCAACATTCCCTCTAACTGTCATATCCTGCTCTGCTTTGTACCTGTGAGTGTATCTAGATAAAAGATAAAGCAGGAAATTAGGCAGTTACTTAGTACCATCAAACAACTAGAACCAAAGGCTTCCCAGTCCAAGGCCTCATCAGAGGTTTGAGAAGCTGTGGAGGGGGTAATAATCCTGCCAGGTAATACCAAAAAAGAAAACTGTGCCTAAACAGAAGTAAGGGAACATCAAAACAAGCTGGTTTGGGGGATTGAGTTAACAAACTACTTAAAGTGGAGATTTTACCCTGAGAATTAGAGATTTTGATTGTCATTCATTTGGTTTCAATCACAAACTACTGTTTTCTTTACACTTAGCTATTTTTTTTCTCTTTTTCTGTAACAGAAAGACACATTGTACCTGTTTCCCCATTTAAAATAATCTATGATCAGGTATGGTGATGGTGCCTATAACCTCAGCTAATTCAGAGGCTGAGGCAGGAGGTTTGAAAGTTGGAGGCCAGCCTTGGCAACTTAGTAAGTCCCTGTCTCAAAAAAAATAAATAAATAAAATAAGGGGCTGGAGATATAACTCAGTTGGTAGAGTGCTTGCCTCACATGCACAAAACCCTGGGTTCAATCCTCAGCACCACACACACACACAAAAAGTTGGGGGTGTAGTTCAGTGGTGAAGCACACCTGGGTTCAATCCTCAGTACCATAAATAAATAGAACAAATATCAGAGACACAATTGGCCTTTCTGCGTATCTGTCTTCTACTGTGTTCCTACCTTTCCCCCAAAAGAACCAGATTCATGCCTTTGTTTCGTGCCTTTTCTCAGACATGCTTTTGTAATTGTGACACAAATTCATATGATGCCTAAACAAAATTGTTTGTTTGCATATTTTTAACTTTTCAAAATGAGGGAAATACTGCTTTGCCTCTTTGGGAAGTTAAACAGCGGAACAGCCACTTAAGTGTCATCTGTGGCACCTGGTTCAGGAATCAAGATGTCAGCAAGGCTCATGTGATTGTATAGGCAAATCATAGTTATTCAGTGCTGCAATGTCAGTTACACAAATAAAGCACATTGTTTGGACTTATTGTTAATACCTTGGTAGGCCATTTTCAAATGCAGTTAAGCATTCTAGATGTGATTTGGAGTGAAAAATCTTTGCCTTTGTATGTTGAAATTCTACCCTAGGTTGAAGTGCAGATACAAATTTATTTATACAAGAAGAATACGTTATAATTAACTACTGTTGTGAAAGCTGTGAATTTTATGTGTATAATTAATAAAATCTTAATTGTTAAATAAGTAAATAGATGGACAGTTAATACAAATATGAAGAGGGCATTAGCTAGACAATTTAAGGGAGAACAGTTGATTTTTATCAAGTCAATAAATTCTTATAAAATAACAATAAAACTTAGAATAATAGAGGTTAGATTATATCACATTTTAGATCATTGGATAATTGTGGGTACTAGCATCCAAAACAAATAATCTTGAAGAGCTCTGTTTCCCATATTTTTTTATTGATGTATTGTAATTATACATAATAGTGGGATTCAGTGTCATGTATTCGTACATGCATGTATAGGACCATATGATTGGGTCAATATTGTTCCCTAGTATTTCCCCTTTCCATCCCTGCCTCTCTTCCTCTGACCCTTTTCCTCTACTCTACTGATCTTCCTTCAATTGTGATGAGGTCCCTTCCCCTCTTCTTTTCTCTTTTTTTCTGTTAGCTTTCACATACATGGGAAAACATACCATCCTTGACTTTCTGAATTCGGTTTATTTTCCTTAACCATAATATGCTTTCAAGTCTCATTCTAATTTTTAGTTTTTATATTCCACCTCTATCATGAATTATTCAAGGAAATTTATAACTTGAGAATCTTTTTCTTTTTCAATGAGCAATTAATTTTTTGATTTTTGGAATTTTATTAAGTGCAGACCAATTATACAGAACAATGGGGTTTGTTGTGCCATGTTGTACATGCACATCACAGTTTGGCCATTTCTGCTCTCATATTCCCCTCCCCTCCATCCCCTTCTTCTCTAATACTCTCTCTGCTACTCTTTTTTCTCCCTAGATTTCACATAAAATGAGAGAAAACATGTGATATTTTTCTCTTTTGAGTCTGACTTGTTTCGCTTAACAAAAGGATCTTGGGATTCTGTCCATATCCATGCAAATGGCATGTTTTCATTCTTCTTTTTGACTGAATAATACTCCACTGTGTATGAATACCAACTTTTCCTTATCTATTCATCTATTGATGGGACCTAACATGAAGGAATCCTTTTCTTTTTATGAGGATAATTAAATTTAAAGTAGAATGTCAATTTTCCTTCTTAAAATTTAAGCAAGGAAAAACTCCAAAATCATACGCACCTATCTAAAATAAATTACTTTTTGATTCAAACATAATAAAGATATATGAAGAAAAAGAAATAGGGAAAAACTAGATGACCCACAAGTAAGTTGCTTCTCTGCAGACCTCAGTTGCAAGTGAATGTTAATCGAGTAACATACGGGGGCAGATGGTGACTGCAAAAGCAAAATAGTTACCTGATACTGCTCAAGAAATGGTCCTGGTTTTGGGAACGGGACCCCCAGACCAGGGACAGGGTGGTTGGAGGAGGAGCTAGCGGGATGGGGGGAGCGCCTCACCCCTGACTACACCTAGACAGGGACCTCGCCCTGCTGCAGCTCGCGACACAGGTGATCTCTAGAGACTGCAACCCACCACCTCTGGCCTCATCTTCTCCAAGCGACCCGGTCGCCCACTTTGTCGCCTCCACCCAGGGCCCGCCCATTTCACTCCTTGGCAAGTTCGGGCTAAGCTCCCAGCCCCTGCCTTCCCCGCCGGAGGCGCTGCCCCCAAACACTGCTAGGCTGGGCATCTGGCCATCGCCTTGACAGACGCGTCTCTGCTAATCCCGCGGACTTTCCAAGGACCAAGGAGAGGCTAGAAGAGGTCAGTGATGAACTTTTCTAGAGAAAGAGCATTACGAAGACCGCAGTTCAAACAAGGCCTGTCCCAGACCACGCTTCTATTGGAAATAGTAGTGACAGTTTTGTACTGAGCAGAAGTGGAAGGGTCAGCAAAATCTCAGGGGTCATAAGCCACACCCACTGCCTTTAGCAGCAAGCAGAACCCTAACAGCGGATTCTACTGAGTTTGAATCTAGAACCTTTAGAGCTTCTATTCTGGGACCTAAAGTAAAGATGTGCTTTGGGAAGCATTTCAAGAAGACAGCAAAAGTTTGGAGACAAGAATATATGATTTGAGTAGTATAGTAACATAATCTATTTGTCTTTTTATATGGAATTTTAATTGTTTCTCACTAATGATAGGGAAACTGATATGAAACTCTAGGAAGAAAAATATGTTTATATTATAAGTGTTTGATAGAATTCATACAACAGTTTGATGTATTTAAAACTGTCTCTTGGCGTGTATAACTAAAAGTACTGTTGTGTTGTATGTACTCAGACTGCCCAAATGTAGTGTTCAACAAGCTCTGAACAACTGTACAGCCGTTCGTTCTTTGTTGTTATCCTTGTGCACCCGGTTATTGGCAGTGCAGGAATTTGGGGACCAGACCTAAACAACAGATCTGAGTCCAAGAAGAAGGAAGAGGTTTATGATACGCAGTGCTTAATTGTGGGTCAGTTTCCTTTAGATGGATATATCCACCACCTGAAAGTCTATTCCATGACAAATACAGGTCAGGGTCACTCATAAAAATCTGCCCCAACTGGCTTTTTACTGCGAGTCCCTGACTCTTGGGAAGATTCAGGCTGTCTTTTCCCATCTTTGTAGAATGAGGGCATTGGCACCTGAGAATCACTTAAATGTCAGAACAGTGAAGCTGCACAACCACAGGCTCCATCCGGCCTACCTCAGCTTTCACTAAATGTTGTAAAATACTTTATTTTCTTAAGTATTTTTTTTGGGGGGGGAAGGTGTTTTGTTTTCTTCCAGGGATTGAACCCAGGGAACCTTGACCACCAAGCCACATTCCCAGACCTTTTTTAAATTTTGAGACAGCGTCTTGCTACATTGCTGAAACTGGCTTTGAACTTGTGATCCTCCTGCCTCAGCCTCCCCAGCCACTGGGATTAGAGGTGTGTGCCACTGCACCTCGCTTTCTTCTTATTATTATTATTTTAAAATATGAAAACCAGATCCTGTAGTTTTTGGTCAAAAGGAAAAACCATAGTAGATGTAAGGGCAGCTGTAATCCTGGACTGGGTGAAGAAGGTGTGGATTAACTGTGCTACCACTTGACCTACTGCTGGCTCAAGCTTTTGAATAGAAGCATTGCTTAGTTGCTGGATACTTGGAAACTTCTGAAGCAGAAGGGAAGCTCTAACTTTTCCAACTTCTGAGATCTGCTGCATAGTTTGAAGGAGATCTGGGTCAGAGAGCAGAGCCAGTTTCCTCCTGAGGAAAGGGTTCTTGGTGGGTTCTTTGGATTGCTCTTGTACCAACTGAACAATGAGGCAGGATGCTTCCATCTGGTTGGCCACTGGAAGAAACATCATCCCAAGGTCCAACAAAGTAAACTTTTGTATAACTGGGAAGTACTGTTCATTTATCTGTGTTTTTACAACTACTATAATCCCTTGAAACTTACCAGAATTTCTAACTTGAACAAGTCTTTTTCTGTAGCCATTTTCTGCCACCAAATCAGCTTCAGTGACAAAGAATGCAGGATTTTCTGGACAGGTAAAAATCTACAGGTGTCAGGCCATCCTCAAAAATGAGATTAATTTTCCCTTGCATCCCCTGTACCAGCTGAGATCTGTGCCACTTCTCATTAGCTACAACATACCCCAAAGGCATGCGCAAAGGGGCCTATGCCTTCAGGGAGGCCTGTGCCTTTTCCATCAGTGATCTGGACCTAAAGAGGGAAATGCAAAATGACACCTGGGCAGGCTCTCCTGCACAGGGCCCCACATTCCACTCTGAAGCCAAGGGCCTCTTTAACAGGATCTTGTCTGCAGAGTGGTCTCTAAAAGTCTTAAGAACCCAAGAGATTTTTGTCCTCATGGCTGTGTCCCTCATTTTCAGCACTGCCTGGCCCCTAGTGGCCCAGCTCCACCTGTGCTATAGCTGCTCACTCCAGTCTAGGGCTAGGACCTAGCTGGCAGGGACCCTACTTCCGCCCTAGTCACCATTCATTCTTTGGTGGAGTTAAAAACTTTGGTGATGTCTTATATGTATTTCTAATTTTTATTGTTACAAATGGCTCCACTGTTGAATCAATAAGTTAGTGAACTGATTACTTGATTAATTAATTTGAAACAGGATCTTACTGTGTGACCCATGATTACTTTGCACTTGAAATCTTCCTGCCGCAGCTTCTGAAAAGCTGAGAATACAGTCCTGAGCCAGCACATCCAGCTGGACCTAAACATTTAGACAACAGTTTGATCTTTTGTTAGTCTGTCTCAGTGTGGAACAACCTTCAGTTTTCACTACCTTCAGTCTTCTAAGATAGAATTTATGTAAAATGTCCCTCAGTTGTATTTTTCTGGTATGTTTCATCATGATCAGACATTATGTTTGGGGAGAAAAGCCTCCCAGAAGAGATTCAGCAATTTTTTTTCATTGCATCCTCTCATGTGACCTATAATTTTGATTTCCTCCTTTTTGATGGTGTTAACATTGATCAATGGAGGTGGTATCTGCTGGGTTTCTCTTCTGAAATGTTGATCCTTCGCTTTCTAATTCTTGAGTGTTTTGTGGAGAGACAATTGGAGACTATATAGCTATCTGCTTTCCTCATCAAAATTTCCATTTCTTTATTCATCGTATTAGTATGGATCTGTGGTTGATTTCACTTAGTGGATGATAATTTTGTATTATTATTTCTGGAAAATTATATTTCTCTTTGGAAGCTTTTATTTTAATAACTTCAGGATGAAGAAAATCTGTAGGAATCGCATACATAATTTCTTGGATAATAGTCTGTATTTGTAAATATTTTACTATATTTTCTTCATCCTGTCTGCCTTCCCCATTTCTCAGAGCAATATCAATGTAGATGAATAAATAACTAAATGCTTTCTCCCTGAATCTCTTGTGAGTAGTAGACAGGATGACATTGTACTCCTAAACACTTGTATTTCCTGAAATCAAGGAATGATAATATGATAGCTTAATGTTGACAACCAACAAATTAAAAATTGGTTCACTCTTAAAACCAAATCAGCAAATCATAAAAAAAGAAATAATCCTTTATGCATTATGCCATCAATACCACTAAAATTAATAATTAGCTAGCAATCAATAATATTTTAAATACAATTTCAGGTTTATTCTTGTATCTCAGAAGCCATTCTTTCCCTCAGCTGAATATTGACTTTAACTTACTGAATCTTTTGCCAAAATATATATTTGGTACAGTTCTATTAGTGCTACATAATTGAAATAGTCATCTTCAACCCGATTCTTTGCTTGAATTTTTATTTGTGAGATTGGCTCATGTTGTTAAGTTTAGTTTCTCTGGTGGTGTGTAGTTCAGCATGGATCCTATATACAATCCATTGATCCCTTTTCCTGTTGATGGAAATATGGTTGATTTTTAAAATTTTTACAGTATAATGCTAAGTGAAGTTAGCCAACCCCCAAAAAACAAATGCTGAATGTTTTCTCTGATATAAGGAGGCTGACTCATAGTGGCGTAGGGAGGGGGAGCATGGGAGGAATGAATGAATTCTAGATAGGGCAGAGGGGTGGGAGGGAAAGGGAAGGGGTAGGGGATTAGCAAGGATGGTGGAATGTGATAGACATCATTATCCAAAGTACATGTATGAAGACACGAATTGATGTCAACATACTTCATATGCAACCAGAGATATGAAAAATTGTGCTGTATATGTGTAATAGGAAATTAATGCATTCTGCTGTTATTTACTTTTTTAAAAAATCAATTAAAAAACATTTTACAGTTACAATGTTGCTATATACATTTGTACGTCATGTTGTGAGTGCTTCTCTAACATTTCTACTTGGAGTGGAAGTGACATGCTGGTTCAAACAATGCTATTTTTTCTTATTATGCTTTGCCTGCAAGTGCTTATCAATTTTTATGAACTCAAAAGTCTTCCTTTCAACTGATGACTCCCAAATCTATAACTCCAGTTTTGTCCTGTCTCCCACACATCTGACTTCTTTCTCCATCTGCTGTATAAATATTCTACCAAGGAAAACTGTGAATATGCCACTACAACTGCACACTTATCCTGTCCAAGAAGGAGATAAATAAATTATTATTTGATTCCTGAAACATATAATGCCTACATATGGGTATTAAGACAACGGTAGAGGAAGGAGAAGACATAATGATTCAAGTAAAAGAGAAGGTCTCTCAAGTTAGTCAGACAGAGGAAAAGATTCAAGTAAAAGAGAAGGCCTCTCAAGCTAGTCAGACAGAGAAAGAAAGTGTAAAACAGAAAAAGCCATCAGGGGGAAAGTTACAACAGGAGACTGCTACTAACACCTTTCTATCACCAGAGGGTGTAAGTGTCCAACCAACAGCACCACCTCTACAGGAGACTGCTACTAACACCTTTCTATCACCAGAGGACGTAAGTGTCCAACTAACAAGGCCACCTCCATATGCTGGGAGGTCCCCAACCCCCGCAGTTGATAGTTGGGATCCTGAGACAAGATCTCAAATATTAACATGCCCTGTATTTGAGGCAGGAGGGCAGCGATTTTACCAAGTTTTAAATTTCAAAACAGTGAAGCAGCTAAAAGAGGCTGTAACAACCTATGGTCCTCAAGCACCCTTCACTGTAAGCATGGTCGAATCCATTAACAACTTGAACATGACGCCAGCAGATTGGGCTAATATGTGTAAAGCTGTGCTAAATGGAGGACAATACCTGTTATGGAAGGTTGCCAATGAGGAATTTTGCAAGGAGACGGCTAGGCGAAATGCAGCAGCTGGTTATCCTCAGAGAAATCTAGATATGTTGTTAGGAAAGGGACCTTATGAGGATCAGCAGCAACAAATTGCATATGATCCTGGTGTATATGCACAAATTGCTGTAGATGCAATTAAGGCATGGAAGACTTTACAAGGACATGGAGGTTTACAAGGTCAATTATCTAAGGTAATACAAGGAGCTAATGAACCTTATGCTGAATTTGTAGATAGGCTTATTCAAACAGCTACCAGAGTTTTTGTGAATACAGAATAAGCAAAGCCATTACTAAAACACCTGGCTTATGAGCAAGCGAATCGTTGGTGCAGAGATATCATTAGACCATGGAAACATGAAGATTTAAACACATATATTAAATTATGTAGAGACATTAATGAACAAGAGCAAGTCGTGGCAGCTGCAGTAAAACAGGCTTTAGATGCCAGAGACATTAATGAACAAGGGCAAATTGTGGCAGCTGCAGTAAAACAGGCTTTAGATGCCAGGCCAAGAACATGCTACAATTGTGAACAAACAGGACATTTTAAAAGGAATTGCCCCATTGGAGGAGGGTTTAACAAAACTAGGTATCAAAGGAGTAGAATACCAGGTATTTGCCCACGATGCCGTAGAGGGAGACATTGGGCTAATGAATGCCGTTCTCAAACCACCATAGAGGGTACTCCATTATCAAAAAACGAACAAGGACCAGGTGTTTATCCACGATATCGTGGAGAAAGGCATCGGGCTCCATTGCCAAAAAATGGACAGGGGGGCCCAATGCTCCGGGGCCCAAAACCACAAATATACGGAGCACTGGAGGAACCCAGCAACCCCATCAGGGTAGTGCCCAGGACACATTGTCCATCAGATCCCTCATCAGACAAACCAGAGGGAGCGCAGGGTTGGACATCTGCGCCTCCGCCAGAGCAGTACTAACTCCAGAGATGGGAGTTCAAATCATTCCCACAGGGGTGAAAGGACCTCTTCCCAAAGGAACAGTAGGCTTATTATTGGGACGCAGCTCTTCTACTCTAAAAGGACTTATGATAAGTCCTGGGGTAATTGATCCCGATTATGAAGGTGAAATAAAAATTATAGCCAGTTCTCCAAAGGGTATATCAGTAATTTCACCAGGAGATAGAATAGCACAGTTACTAATAATACCCAGCCTATATGATAAATTTTCCAGTCGTACTGTAGAAAGAGGTTCCAAGGGATTAGGCTCCACAGGTGTAGATTGGGCTATGCTTTCTTTAAATTTAGATTCTCGCCCCATGCTAAAACTAAATATTCAAGGACATGAATTTAATGGGCTACTGGATACAGGTGCAGACCTTAGCATCATCTCTCGTCAAGAATGGCCAAAACATTGGCCATTACAACAAGCCACTCAAACGCTTCGAGGCCTAGGAGTGGCAACTAATCCCCATAGAAGTGCAATGGTATTAGATTGGAAGGATCCTGAAGGATGTGAAGGAACTATACAGCCATATGTATTGGATCATCTTCCCGTAAATTTATGGGGACGAGATGTCCTAGATCAATTAGGTTTGACATTAACAAATAACATCAACCAAAATGCACCCACTATTATGACTAGACAAGGTTTTAGGAAAGGAAAAAGATTAGAAAAACAAGAACAAGGTATAACAGCACCAATACAAATAGATCAAGGAACAGACAGACATGGGTTGGATTTTCAGAAAGGGCCACTGAGACAATAAAAATTACTTGGAAATCAGAAAGACCAGTATGGGTTCCTCAGTGGCCCCTGACTAAAGAAAAGATACAAGCAGCCCATGACCTGGTCAAACAACAATTAGCAGAAGGACATATACAACCTTCTGTATCTCCCCATAATACTCCCATTTTTGTCATCAAAAAGAAATCTGGTAAATGGAGATTATTGCAAGATTTAAGAGCCATTAATAATGAGATGGTTATTATGGGACCTGCTCAATCAGGGATTCCTCAGTTGTCTGCTTTGCCAAAAACCTGGTATGTTTTAGTTATAGATATTAAAGATTGTTTTTTTTTCAATTCCAATTCATCCTGAGGATAGTCCACGTTTTGCATTTACTATCCCTGCACTGAATCATGAAGGTCCTGATCAGAGATATGAATGGAAAGTACTCCCTCAAGGGATGGCTAACAGCCCAACTATGTGTCAAATTTATGTTAACAAAGCAATCCAGCCACTTAGAAATCAAAATCCTGAACTACAAATATTTCACTATATGGATGATGTATTATTAGCACACAAAGATAAAAACACATTGCTAGAATGTTATGCCACACTTACAAACTTATTAAAAAATTATAATCTAGAGATAGCAATAGATAAAGTACAATTAAATTTTCCAATTAATTATTTAGGAGTTCTATTATCCTCAACCATGGTCCGTCCACCAAAAATTCAAATACGAGTAGATCAACTCAAATCACTTAATGACTTTCAAAAGTTATTAGGAGACATAAATTGGATAAGGCCTTATTTAGGTATACCAACAGGAGAGTTGGGACCTTTATTTGATATCCTAAAAGGTCCATCAGATCCAAATTCATCCCGAATGTTAACGCCTGAAGCAAGAAAGGCATTAAAAATCATTGAAACATATATGGAAAATATGCATTTGGATAGAATTGATATAAGTTTGCCTTTATTATTTATTGTACTACCAACAAAAAATATTCCTACAGGAGTATTTTGGCAAGAAGGTCCATTATTATGGATACATTTATCTTATTCTCCTAACACTATTCTTACTAGGTATCCTGAGGCTGTAGGACAATTAATACTCAAAGGAATAAAAGCAGCAAAGGGAGTGTTTGGAATTTCTCCCAATAAAATTATTACTCCATATACTATGAATCAAATTGATGAGTTAGCTAATGAGTTAAATACTTGGGCAATAATCATGTGCAAATCTAATGTTTCATTTGATAACCACTTACCATCTAATCCTTTATTGTCTTTTTGGTCATTGCATCCTGTAATTTTTCCAAAAATGACAAGAAAAACACCTATCATGAATGCTCCAAATATATTCACTGATGGGTCAAATAATGGTACAGCAGCAGTAGTTACCCCTGATCAAACTTTTACATTTTTAGTACCCAAACAATCAGCTCAAAAGGTAGAGCTTAATGCAGTTTTACAAGCTTTTGTGATGTTTAAAGATTCTGTATTTAATTTATTTTCTGATAGTCAGTATGTAGTTAATGCTATAGTATCTCTTGAAGATGCTGGTAGGATTTCCCCTTCTTCTACTGTTTTCTCTTTGCTTTCCACTATACAAAGTCTAATCTGGGACAGAAAAGATCCATTCTTTATAGGACATATCAGGGCACATACAGGATTGCCTGGAGCCCTTAGTTTGGGCAATGATTTATCAGATAAAACTACACATGACATACATATTTTCTCTACACTAGAAGAAGCTATAAATTTCCATAAAAAGTTCCATGTCAATGCTAATACTTTACAAAAGCGCTTTAAAATAACTAAGGAACAAGCTAGACAAATAATAAAACAATGTCAAAATTGTGTGACCTTTTTACCACAAGTTAATCTTGGAGTCAATCCTAGAGGATTGATACCTAACCATATTTGGCAGATGGACGTCACACACTTGCCAGAATTTGGAAAATTAAAATATTTGCATGTTACAGTTGATACTTCTTCTGGATTTTTGATGGGCTCCCTTCATGCCAGAGAAAAAACTAAAGATGTTATAGCTCATTGCTTACAAAATTTTGCCACTCTGGGTGTTCCAAAACAGTTAAAAACAGATAATGCCCCTGGTTATTCTTCTACCTCTTTTAAACAATTTTGCTCAACATTTGGCATTACTCATATAACAGGAATCCCATACAATCCACCGGGACAAGGCATAGTTGAAAGAGCTCATCAAACTATTAAAATGTACTTATTAAAGCAAAAAGAAGGAATTGGGAAGGGGTATATATTCCCCAAAGATAAACTTAAAATAACCCTTTTTACTCTAAACTTTTTAAATTTGGATTCATCAGGACTTAGTGCTGCGGAAAGGCATATGTGTCCAAAAAATGTGCATAAGCCCAAGGTACTTTGGAAGGATATTCTAACAGGACAATGGAAAGGTCCTGACCCAGTAATTGTCTGGAGTCGGGGGTCTGTTTGTGTGTTTCCACAGGGAGAACAGCAGCCGATTTGGATTCCAGAAAGATTAACTAAAGCGATTTCTACAGACCAAAAAGAAGATGATTTGGCTCAAATCCATAACAACTGATATCCAAAACTCCAGTTTGGCTATTCTTACATCTGCAATAGAACCAGGATGCTTTTTTCAATATCTATTTTATTATTGCCCTTTGCCATATCATGAAGTTCTATTTTGTTTTTTGAGCTCATACAGACCTAGGTTAATGTTTTGCTGATCAGTTCTATTTCTTGACTATAGAGTTTTTAAACATTGCAATGGAGATTTCACCTGTAAAAAGTTATAAGGCCTTTACTATAATGTTATGTGTTGTATGTATTATATTATGTGTGCACACTTGTGTTTTGTGTTATATGTTTGAATGTATGTATGTCCATATATCATATATGATGAGCGCTCATGATAAAATGGATCCAAATTTTTTTTTCACGTGATTTATATGGTTTAATTTAAATTGGGTAAACAACTGTCGAGGATTGTTTTAATATGTAAACAAAAAAGAAGGTTAACAGATCTGTTTGTTTACTTTCACCTTTCCTTTTCATTATATTTAATAATTCTCTTAAAGATAATGTAAATTGTTAAGAAAATTGTTTTCTTTTAGTGCCTTCTGTAATGTTACATAATTTTTTCTTTAGCCATTATTGCCAGAATTCCTATCTTCATCCCAGTGCCGGTGAAGACAATGTAAATTGTTAAGAAAATTGTTTTCTTTTAGTGCCTTCTGTAATGTTACATAATTTTTTCTTTAGCCATTATTGCCAGAATTCCTATCTTCATCCCAGTGCTGGTGAAGTCAAAGATAAAACCAATCTACAGCTTCTACAATAGCCATCACTGAACTGCTTGCAGAACTTGCCTGGATACACTGTGAGCTCACCTGTATGCATTGTGAACTATCTGTTGGTGCAGCGACTTGTGGTAGTGTTGGGGTATTTTTGCTGATGATGTCATTGGTGGTACAATTTTTCCAAAAGGAGCCGTCAATTGGCTTGGTGTATCTTCCTCCCTTCTGCTTGTCATGATCGTCCAGCTAAAATTTGGGGGCCAACAGAGGTGAGGCAAAGAACCTCACCCCCCCGCTGGTACAAAGACCTCTCCACAGGTGTGGCTGTATACTGGACCGGTAGTCAGTGACGGGTAAGATCCAATTGCAATGGTACCAACCTAAGGACCATATGTACTATTGGACAACGTAAGGCAGGCACGGTCCCTAAGCCACATGCTTGTTGTTTAAACAGAGAGGGGGAGATGTTGAGAGCCACAGCCGAAGGTGCCCCAGCAAACTTCCAGCTGCCAGCAAACTTCCAGCTGCCGGCTGATGATTGGCTCACAGCGGCCCCAGCAACATCTAGCTGATTGGCTCCTCTGCCGTGATGCTCATTGGGCTGTTTCCCTGCCCTTTCAGACCACGGAGCTGCTCATTGGGGGACTTTTTTGGCTCCGCACATGTGACCCAGCCAATCGGCCTCAAGAGCAGGAGGATTGTGGGAGGTGGAGAGAAGCTTGTGTGGGAGAGAGAGGCTTGTGGAAAGCCGGTGGTGGCAGTTGAGGCTCTGAGGGTTTTTCCTGAGAGACTGTTTTGTTTGGCGTGTGGTTCTAAAAATAAAGTTAGTTTCTTTTGACAAGTGGCTCCTGATTGTGCCCAGCCAGACTGCGGCAATGATCCCCATTTTACAGTTGAGAAACAGAAAAAGAGGTCACTCAACTAGAAGGTGGCAGAGCCAGAACTTAGAGCCAGTTAGCCTGGCTCCCCAGTTCAGGGTCTTACCCCATTATTCTGATTATTTTTATGCTGTTCTAATAAAGATATAAGAGTCAGAGCATGTTCTAGTTCTTTGGCTATTATATGCTGTGCTGTTTATCTTCATTCTCGTATCTTTGTCTACATGTAAGATTATTTTCTTAAGATCCTTGCATATTTTCATTTATAATATCAAATCAAAGTATGGAAAATAAGAATGTTGACACTATTGATCTATCAATAGATGAATAAAGAAAACATGGTATATACACACAATGGAGTATTATTCAGTCTAAAGTGAAATAATGTGCTTTGTGCAAATAGATGGATTTAAGACAGCATGTTACTGAAATAAGCCAGACATGGGAGAACAAGTACTGCATGTTCTCTGAGATGTGGAAGCTAAAATAAGTTGACCTGAAAGTACAATAATGATTGGGAAGAGGAGAAAGGGGTGGAAAAGGGTAGGAGGACAGTATATTTATTTATTTATTTATTGTGTGTGTGTGTGTGTGTGTGTGTTATTTGGGATGGAGCCCTGGGCCTTGCTCATGTTAGGCAAGTGCTCTACCACCGACCAAGCTACATTCCCAACTCTGAGTGGTTGGATTTGACAGTGTGTGCTATATGCACGTATAGAAGTATCACTTTAAACTCCATTAACATGTACAATCAATACAGGTTGATTAAAAGGAAAGTAACACTATTTGAGTGATCCTCTGGAAGGAAGAATCCCTGCATGCTATTTGCTAAAACCTATTTCAATGTCAAATAGTCCCGGAGCCTCGACTGTAATATCAGAAAGGAGATGAAGACAATCAAACTGGTCCCACCATCATGAGCACATCTATAAAATGGTATGAATGAATTGTGATGTCAGGAGGAAAGTGTGGTGTGCATGTAATAATGTTTGTGTAACCATCCTGCTGTTGACTACCTCCTTGCCTACAGACTGAACAGATATTGGTGAATCTAGGAGATACATTTTTTCTTTCTTCTTCATCTTCTTTTTATGTGTGTGTGTGTATGTATATGGCTTGGGACCTGTTTAAGAGCAATTTGATGCAGTGGTTGCCATGGTAAATGTTTTTCCTAAGAACTAAGTAATTGTTTGAAGCTGTTATAATTTACCATTATTTAGTTTCAGAGTGATTTGAATGCTTTCACTTTCCCCTCTCATTTAAACATTTTATCTATATCAGAATTCCTTTTTTTATCTTTTCCTGGGGACAAAAAAAAAAACATACCTCATTAAGGATAATAGCAGAATTATATTCATTCTCCTCCAAAGAAAATCCTGGATGTGTTTTCTATTGTTTTTGGCCTGTAAGACATAAGACATCTGACACTGGATTCACATTTTAGGATCTTTTAAACCAGGCAACAGACCTCAATCTTCAAGAGTTCAGGAAAAAAGGGCAATTGAACTGCTTACCATGGAGGAGGTATTTGTGAATGCTTATAATATAGATGTGTTCAAGGACATCATAATGCAACCATCCATCACTCAAACTCTAAAAGACAAATTTATTTTTTCTGTATTTTATATTGGTACATTATAATTATTAATAATGGTGGGATTTGTTTTTATCTATTCATATATGCATACAATATAGAAATATAATTTAGTCAATATCCTTCCCCAGTATTTCCCCTTCCTCTCTTCTTCTTCCCCCTTGTGCCTTTCCTCTACTCTACTGATTTCCCTTTGATTTTCATGAGATCTCGCCTGCCCCCAATTTTTATTTTCCTTTTTCCTTAACTTCCACATATGAGAGAAAACATATGACGCTTGACTTTATGAATTTGGCTTATTTCACTTAATGTAATGTTCTCAAGTTCTACCCCTTTTCCTTCAAATGACCTAATCTTATTTATCTTTATGGCTGAATAAAATGTCATTGTGTGGGGCTTGGGCTGTAGCTCAGAGCACTTGCCTAGCATGTGTGAGGCACTAGGTTTGATCCTCAGTACCACATAAAAAAATAATAAATAAATAAAATAAAGGCATGCTGTCTGTCCATCTACAACTATTAATTTTTTTTAATGCCATGTTTTCTTTTAATCCATTAATCCATTGAAGGACACCTAGGCTGGTTCCGTGATTTGGTATTGTGAATTGTGCAGCTATAAATTTAGATATGCATATATTACTATAGTATGCTGACTTAAATTTTAAAAGAAAAAAAATTAGGTACAGTTTTACAGCATAGGTGAGTTCTTTAGCTGTGGTGGCAGCATCGATTGCCCTGTGTCCTGAGGCTTATGCTATTATTGACTCAGGGATCCTAAGATAGTGAAGTATCCTCCCCAAAAAAAGGACTCAGACACAAAACTAACACCAAGAACTTAAGTGGATACAAACAGGATTGAGAAACATCAAGGAGGAGAATTTTTGTTGAAACTATACACTCATAAAAATATCTAACCCAGCTAAGCCAAAAATGTTCAGGGATATTTTAATCACATGGCCAGATATTTGCCATATTCTTTTAGGATAATCTTTGCTTTTGTCCCTCAAAAATCTGGTTATTTTCTAAGGTGATATTATATGTTTTTGTTTTTTTTCCCGAATACCCTTCTTTTCTAGGATGCACAGCAGTCTACCCATTACCTGGACACCCATTGGTCTCTCTTTCCTGTTTTTTATCCTCTCTCCTCTTCCCTCCTTAATTTTGTCTTCCACCTGCCCTCTCTTTATCCCTCCATTTCTTTCTTCCTCCATTATTAGTTTTAGACCATCCCAAGGAAATCATCAAAGGTAGAAATATTCAAAATTCTTTTCCTGGAGCATTTTGAGGTTCTGGGACTGACCTTGAGTATGTGGCACATTTGACTGGCTTGGGTTTTGTGGGCCAGAGTTCCTAATAAGGGGCTCCCACCAGCTTTTCATAGTCTCTAAAATATCAGTATTTATGTTCACGTTGGTTTTCAGAAATCAGAATATTCCTTGGAAAGGTAAATCATCAAAATGATGACTTATTAGATAATTTTCCATGTTTGACATCTGGCAGGGAACAAGAGTTTTAAAAATTATGACACAGATAAGTTAGAAAGGATACTGGGAGATCTGATGGCAGAAGGAAAGGAACTTCCCTGCACTTTTGCCGAGATGAACCCTACCATAATTAAGGGCAGTCTTTATGTACCCTCCCTCTCCCAATCCCAGAATTCTTTAAACCTTCCTTTCCATTCTTCCTTTTTTCCTTCTTCCCAATGTATAAAGCTCAAAATATTTTGGTCCGTAAAAAAATAATAAAGAATTGACAAATGAGGGGAAAGTCACTTACACCACGTAGGAAATTTCCCCCAACAGAATTTTTTCAGTAAAATTTTCCTTTAGTGAGTCTTTATGTTAGGAAAAAAAATGCCCTTTGGAAACTAGTTGAATTACCCTATTTAAAAAAAAAATCTAACTAAACATTACTAAACTGTGGTTTCACTAAACAATGAAATTTCCAAAAATGATATTATGTCTCACTAGCAGTGGCACCCGCTTAAACAAACTCTCCATGGATTGTCCTGCGTTGCTTGAAGGTTCAGGGCAAAACTCCTGCCAAATTTTGTAAGATAACAATCAAATACAGAATGAACTTGATAGATCCTTTTCTTATTTTAGTAAAACCACATTCTGCTTTGAGAAAGGTCAAACTCAGGGCAAAGCTACAGCTGGCTTCTTTCTTGGTCTTTTATGAGCTTTTCACCTGATAAAGGATGTAATGAGGTCAAAGGGGAAATTGTTTTATCTTGAGATTTTACAATTTCATCTTAAAGTACCTAATCCTTTGGGCCAATTATTTCTGGATTTCTATTATTTTGTTACTAATTAGTTGATGCTAAATTTAAATAAATTTTTTTTCCCTTACTGGGGATTGAACTCAGTGGTACTGAGACCAGGCAAAAAGACAGTCAGTGTAGACAATGAATGATTGGGTCAAGAAGATGGGTCAAGGAAATAGAATGCTAATACTTCTAGAGCACATCCTGTTGTCAAGGTCCTCTTCACCTGTTGTCAAGGTCATCTGTCTCCAGGGAATTGTTCCTCCCAAGACGGGGTTGTTAAAGAGTACCCTCTTCCTGCCTTTCTGGGCAGATATGGAAAATAGGGAATGGTACCGCCCTGAACTTTTGGTCATGTAGGCAGGGGAGGAGGGGACAGGAGAAGAAAGGAAACCTGACATCTATAAAAGGGGCAGGACACGCCCTACACTCTCAGGGCACCAGCTCTGGACCCCCTCCTCTCCAGAGGAGTTCCCGTTCTCTCTATTCTATGCTTTAAATAAAACTTTTTGCTCTTGCCTCTGCATTTCTTGGGGGGGGGGGCTCTCTGGGATAGCGCTGGAGGCCTGGAGGTAAGCTCCCCTATACCGCGCATCTTTCTGAGGTGCACCTTTTTGCCACTTTCTTTTCTTTCTGGAGGACAATAATGGGCATCTGTTGGCTAATTAAGTGCAGTTCATGCAAGCTGCCATTCTACAAAACTAGGGTGACAGAGTTCATGGCCTAAGTGGCTCCCAATCCCTGTCCTGCGTGTCAGGCATGTTGAGTTTTGCCAAAGCCATTTCTCACTATCCAATCCAGGCTTGGAGCATATCTGTCCTGACACAGTGTCTCTAATGCTGGTCTGCATTTGGATGCAAGGAGATGGACAAAGGGTTGGAACAACAGCGAGATTCTGGCCGGGGCCACTCTCCAATTAATTGTAAAGATTTCTCCCTGGACCTCTTCTCTGACTGCCCTTATGGGTGGTCGATCAAGTGGCCCTGAGCAAAAGCCCCCGTGACACATACCTCTGTAGAAGCCAAACTACACTTTCCTGTGTTCATTTCTCCCCTCCACTCACTGATCAGACTCCAGCCATAGAGACATAAGGAAATGCCTAGGTTCCCTTTGTTTGCATATTAAGCCTTTATAAGACAGAAGGGATTCCCATAGCTGTTTCTCTGCTCCTGTGTGGTCAGCAAGCTTCTTTGAATGCAAAAAGGGAGATTTACACCCTCAGCCTTCTGAACATTCCTTTGGCCCACAGAGAGCATAAACTCTTTTTCTCTTTTTCCAGCCTTTTCCCCCTAGTGTTTTGCTGCTGCCAAACATGGTCTCCATACAAACTCTCTGCTAGAGAATCATGGCCATCAGAGGGAAATATAAATTTTAATATGCTCAGCCTGTTCTGTAAAAGGGAAGGAAATAATCCGAAGCTTCTATGTGCAGGCCTAAGGACTTCCTTGTTTAAAAAACTCAAATTGTGCCAAACATGTAAATTAAATTCAACTATGAGCCTCCATTCTAAGTGAGGCCAAATTCAACACCGCCCAAAAAAGTTCATTAACACAGACAGATCAAGATTCATTACAAAAGGGGGTCCCATGTTCTCCCAGGGATTACAAATCACACGGTAAGGATGGATAATCTGAGGTTTGCATCATTTTCATGGCCACCCATGAAAAAGCCCAGGGGTTATGACCACACTGGTGATGTAGCAGTTAAATCCAGAGTTCATCCATGGAAGGAGGGATGGAAACTGGTGGCCACTAGAGGGTCTAGCACTGGGGAGACATCCTCTAGCCAAAGAGACAGTTCCTTGGTGCAGGCACTTATGGGTTCTGTTCTTTTTTGTGCAGTTCATGTTGTTGTTCAGAAGGGAACCTCGTCCTTAAAAGTATTGATGGGAGAATATGTCTCATAATTTTCTGCATCAAAACCTGGTCTGATTACCGACTGGGGAAATGGAAAAATAATGGTTAAAATGCCCTACTGTGCCGCAGTCTGGCTGGGCACAATTCACGAGCCACTTATCAAGCAGAAACGAACTTTATTTTTAGAACACACACTCTGCACCATACGAGCTCTTCAGGAATTCCCTCAGAGCCCAACTGCCACCACTGGTTTTAGATATGGAAATATATTTTAGTATGGAAAATAGAAGGAAAAAGAAATGTTTCTGGATGAGAAAGTCTTTGTATGGTAAAGCAAAAAGTTGTAGAATGTCTAAGTTGCAAAGGGTTTGTGGAGGGTAAATCCCAAAAAGTTTGTGTGTAATTAAGTTGGTTATACATAATTAATACAACCAGTTAAAGTTATTTAAAGCTTTTTCCTAAAGTCAAATATTTCCTAAGGTACTGATATAAACCAAAGTTTAATCCTCTATGTTTTGAAGTAGATTAATCTGCTTTTATCTATCAAGGTAATTTCTTGTATCTGTTAAATTTATCATTTAGAGAAACTAGTCTTAAAGGAATTAGGATTTGTATGACTGGTTAAACAACAACTGTTATTTTAGGGTATAAAACTATACTATGGATTCTAATTTTTTTCTTTAAAAGCTAAATTTGGTTAATATAAGAACATCAGTGTAATTGGCTTCTTTGTTTACTAAATATATCTTTGTCTACTAAATGTATTCATGTTTTCCAAGTATGCAAGTCTTCAAAACATAAGATTCAGAAGAATATATTACCAAGCTGGTGTTCCTCAAACTGAAGTTTGAAGTAAAGATTTGGGATTATAAAAATTATGTTTCTTAGTTCATAGCTATTATACAAACTCAAAGTTTTTGCTCTCATTAATTTTATTTTGTATTTTCCTTATAAATTTTAGAACCATTGTCTGTTATTATATTGCAAAATATAACTTTTTTAAAAAATTGTAGTTGTAGACGGACAGAATGCCTTTATTTAATTTATTTCTATGTTGTGCTAAGTATTGAACCCCAGTGCCTCACACATGCTAGTCAAGCGCTCTGCCACTGAGCTATAGCCCCAGCTCAAAAAAGTGTAACCTCTAATATAACAACCTGAGTTACTTTGAAACAATAGGACATCACCTATAGGAAAGACAGGATGTAAGGCTAATACTGATTCCCAATTAAATGAAAGGGAAAATAACTACAAAGTTATAGACATTAAAGATAAAACCCAGTACTCTTGGTTTAAAACTGGTGAAACTGATTTGCTGGATGTTTAAAACCAAAACTTAGAGACTAACGGAAGTAAAAGAGCCAAGAAGAAAATAGCCAATATTTGGCTCTTGCCCTCTGAGTCAGCTTGGACTCAGGGAACAAGGGGACTTCTCTAAGTACTTTGTAACTCTGGGTCACATGATCTCCTGGATCAGGGGAATCAAAGAGACCCTGGAGAACAGAAAGCTGACCAGTGCAAATGCTGCAAAGAGGAGGGTCATTGGAGAAGGAAATGTTCCTAATGCTTCCAAGGAAAGCCATGTGGTCAACAAGACCCTGACCTATCCTGGAAGATGGCACTAGAGGAGCCAAGAGGCTGCTCACAAGTTCCCAAGAGTGCCCCCTGAGGAAACTCAGCTAGCTGACTCTTAACAATAGATAGGAACAAGGTCAGTTTGACCAGCTTGGTCTTAAATACCTAGCAAAATAAGTTACAGCCAAAGAACAGCCATACCTGGGCATTTAAAAGAAAAGACTTGTATCTGTTAAATTTATCATTTAAAGAAACTAGTCTTAAAGGAATTAGGATTTGTATGACTGGTTAAACAACAACTGTTATTTTAGAGTATAAAACTATACTCTAAAATGTAATGTAACTTAAGATATATACTTGTGTCAGCCCCACCAAGAGTAAATAAGATTAAAGGCTATGAAAGAGGGATTCCTAGACAGGAGTGCCTAATAACTATCAAGAAACTATCAGAGTCAAAAGCTTTTTTAAATCAATTTAGGGCCTACAAATCTTCCTAACCTCCTACATAGACAGACTTGATCTGTTTGCTAGCCCTAAGTGACAGTAAATAAAGGGATCTTTACTAAACGTAGAAGATATGCCAATAAAAAAATGTATTTTACAAAAATCAGATGACATTAGATATCTTACCTACCTCTTATGGGGCATCTGTGACATTATTAAGACTATATTGTGTTTTCATTCCTGACAACTCTGAGAATATAACTAATATCCTTAATATCCCCAAATAGGTCATTTCCTCACTACCCTTATCATGGGAACAATTTTTTAGCTCTTGCATCTCCTGGTAAAAGTTCCTGGTTTCTATCCTCATCATGATATTCATTGACATGTCCCAGACTCTTTGTCCTTTATTTTGTATTAAATGCATTCCAATACTCATGTCTTTTTGTTTCTCTCATAGAAGCACCCACATCTTAGATGACTTTACAAATTGTTCTTTCCAAACCAGACTTTCCCCACAGACCCCTCAACTGACCCACCCACAGCATTTCTAAAAGGGAAACCCAAACTGCTTGCCCCACATGGCCCCCTATCATCCTGAAGCAGCCAAAGTGGTTATTACTCATTTCCTCTTAGAGCAGTAAGAGTTCCCTTAATCAGAGAGGGGATTGTGACCAGGGCAAATGACAGTCAGTGTAGATAATGAGGCTGGGCACAGTGGCACATGCCTGTAATCCCAGTGGCTCAGGAGGCTGAGGCAGAAAGACCGCAAGTTCAAAGCCAGCCTCAGCAAAATCAAGGTGCTAAGCAACTGGATGAGACCCTGACTCTAAATAATACAAAATATTATTTTGTATTATTTGCTGGGGATGTGGTTCTTGGAGTGCCCTTGAGTTCAATCCCCGTACACCCCCCCCAAAAAAAAGTATAGATAGTGAAGTATTGGATCAGGAAGATGGGGGTTGATTCAAAAGGAAACAGAATACCTAAACAGAATTCCAGAACACTTCCTCCTCCTCCTCACCTGTTGCCAAGGCCACCTGCCTCCAGGGAATTGTTCCTCCCATCAAGAAGTTTTTAATGAGTACCCCTTTCTGCCTTTCTAGTCAGATATGGAAAATACAGAGATATCCCCCGTATGGCTCTCATCCTGCCCTTTTGGTCATGTAGGCAAAATAAGAGGAGAGGGGATGGAGAAGAAAGGAAAACGGAAATCTATAAAAGGGGCACTTTCTCGTGGCATTAGCTCTGGACACTCTCCTTTCCAGAGGAGTCTCAGTCTGTCGTCTCTCTCTCTCTCTCTCTCTCTCCCCCCATTCTTTAAATAAAACTTTTTGCTCTTGATCCTGCATTTTTTGGGTGTTCAAGAGCAATCTTCAACGATGAGGGAACAGGACCCTATCCTGATTTTCTAGACCAGCTTCAATACTCTATTACTGAGCTACATCCCCAGCCCTTTTTATTTATTTATTTTATGAAACAGGGTCTTGTTGGATATGAAATCCTTTTGATTTAACTGGGATTACGGTCCAGTTGCTAAATCTTATTACTTTGAAAAGTTAATGGTTATTCTGAGATTACATTTGAAAATTTTTTTCTTTTTACAACTTGCAGACTTATGCTTCCTTTGTAGATTCCAGAAGCCTATGTATCCTTGCCTCACTTACTTCCTGACCTTTACCACACTTCACCTTTTCAATGGAACACCTTTCCTGGAAGTGTAGAATTTCTATTGTGTTTCCTTCCTCAGAGTTGTTGGTCAGAACATTGGGCCAGATTTTTCCCAAGGCAAAAGTCTTTAATTTTTTTTTTGTATTACACAAGTTAGATATCAGTTACAAAAACCCAAGTAAACCTGCATTGGGCAGTGAAGATGTAGGAGGAAAAACAGGGAGTTGGCAGATTAAACTGCATTCAGTTTAGTCTTCAGAAAAGGTATGGCAATGTACAGGGCTTCTTGCTTGGGATGTGGTGGCTTCAGTTTTAAAACAGAGACTTAAGTTGTTCGAACCTCAGCACTAAATCAAGCTTGTGAATACTCCATATTAACCAGACAAAATTTAAGGAACCTGCTTTCCCAGACTTCAGCAAGGAACTAAAAGCTGGATTGTTGCCAGATAAAGCAGTGAGGTATGAGAAATGGAGACCAAACAAGCAAACCCACAGCAGGAGTTGGGAGACTTGAACTGTCATCCAGCCAGGATTAATAGTTTTTAATTAATTTTTTAACTACTAAGTTGATGTAAACTTTTTTTAAAAATACATATATTTACTTGCTAATTAAACTTCCTCTTGTTTGCATTTGTCTATTCATGACTCTTTTTTATCATTTTTGGAACACATTTTTATTATTTACTGAATCAACTTATGTGAATTAAATATAATACTGGTCCTTAACTCTACACTATTTATGCATTTCCAACTTGTTTTTGAACATGTGTTTAGAAATAACTCAAAGTACCTTTTAATTACAAATATAGGAGTTTCCATAATTTTTTAAAATTGGAAAAGTCCCTGTCATGAGTGCAATCTATGTCACTAACATAGACCAAACAGGTTTGTGTCTTTCCACAATGTCAACTTATTGAATAACAATAAATTCATGGGCTACACCACTTTCATCAGTTGGCAGTTCACTAAATATTTGTGAGTCACCTGGTCGTCATAAGCCAGGCAAGTACAAGTTCTTTTATGCCAATCTTAATTTCTAATATCTATAACACATCACAAATCATACTTTACACAATGATATATATAAGTTGCAGGAAGGCTTAGATAGGGTTGAGGCAACCACAGGAATACAGGAGTTTGACCTGAGAGCAAAGGCAGAGCAATTATGAATGCAAAGAGTAACTGTAGGTGGTCAGATAAGATTAAGAACCATTTGAAAAACTTGTCCAGGGCACAGAGCTGTCACAATCAAAGAACTTACTCTAGGCCAAGATCTAGACTGATTGCAGTCTCAAGTGTATCTGTTGGGATGGCAGCTTTTTGTGGCTTATGCTGCAGAAATTGCACTCTGCTGAAGCTCAAGGACAGAAATTTGAAAGTTCATTGTGGTGATTTTCCTGGGCAAAGCTCATGGGAAGTAACAGGTGATAATGTTAGGGTACCACCATGTCCCATCTTGGAGTGCTTCTCCTTTTATAGACCTGGAGTGAGGGGGTTGCTTCATTCAATGGTCTAGTGTGTTCGATAAGTGCATAGGTCTGGTTTTTCCAGTCTGAATTGGATATGCCCATGTATTCATGTGCTTCTGATTAATTTGATAAATTCACAGGTGGTCATTTTTATTAGCATTATTAATTTATCAGTTTGTGCCTTATGTTTGTACCAGACAGATGGTGGTTTTTTACTTGTACAAGCAAGTTGTAGAGTCACTCCACCTCAGCACCTAAACTCAAAATAGAGTGGGTTATGGCAAACTACTGCTTTATACACTGGAGTAACACAGGTTTAGGCGTATCCTGAAAACTGCTGCTCTATACATCATGAAGTAACTGAGCAGGGCACAGCCTGCTCTCCAAATCCCAGGATGTTTCGTAGTGGCCGTGATGGTAGCATTTATCATGGAACCCCAGGTTCCATGGAGCTGAACCAATCAACTCTCCAAAGTCAGGAGTTGATTCCCAGTTCTTATCTAGAATTGTAATGGGGGATTTGCCATGTCCAGTTACTACTAATTGATGACTCCACAACCTCCATCAATTAGTAGCTCTTCAGCAGGAGTAATGGAAATGAGATTGCCTTTACTTGCATGTGGTTCATCACCATGACCAGTTGTACCAGCTCATAAAGAGTGAAAATTTTTCTACTAGTTAGAAGTACCTATGATGACGTTTCCTTCCCAGGGCTCATACCAACACCTTGAAATTCAAGAAGACCGCCAGACATTTCAGTAATGCAGAATAATCTGGCTGGAGTTACAAAAACTACTCCTGAAACAGGGCAAAGTATGTTTAGTCCATCAAATATTGGTCATTCACAAAAGATGACATTAACTCCTGCCAAGCTGGATTCTATTTATACTCCAGAAGATTCCCTGACTTCAGAAGACGACCTGGATGACATTCAGGTGACTGTGTTTTGGTTTCCACAAGTATCTGTTTTCTATATATTATTACAATTTGTATAATATGAGACTATTTTAAAACATGTGATGTCTAGAATAGGAAATTGGATGTATATTTGTCACCAATCTAAATTGCAGGTCCAGAAAACTTTAGACAAAGATGGGAGAAACTTTGGAAAATCTGTCATGATTGATGCAAAATGATGAATAAATAAAAGTGTTACAGAAAACAGGGATAGATGTCCTTTGTCATCTCCGTCTCTAGCCTTTGTATCACCCATCAAAACCTTAGGCACACCACTACAACCAGAAGTAGCCCTAGGATTTCTACAATGAAACCTCTTGTTACAGCATTTAGTAATTTCTGATGAACATCCAAAAAGATGAAAGTCTTATATCCAAAGTAATGAAGTATATATTTAGCTGGTAGTATAGTAAGATCTAAGA
Organism: Marmota monax; assembly: GCF_021218885.2. Classification (NCBI taxonomy): domain Eukaryota; kingdom Metazoa; phylum Chordata; class Mammalia; order Rodentia; family Sciuridae; genus Marmota; species Marmota monax. Next base: position 76,605 of record NW_026693272.1, read on the forward strand.
ATTCAACTACCAAGGAGAAGGTTGTTACATTAAAACAGTTATCAGAGTACTGCTGGTTCTCCTGGGTTAGATGTATAACCACTCTTGGCATCACTAACTATCTCATGCTTCATTTAGAAGTTTTCCTTCAAGAATACATCTTATTTGTAGCTTGCACTGTAAATGATATTTGTGATACATTTTGAAGAAATCTAAAAAGATTCCTGTAAGTAGGATTTTGTCCTTTCCATGTAAGTTTAAGCACAAAAAAACCTGAGCATTGATTACTATAAATTAAATAATAGAATTGGTGGGGAGGCTTTGTAATCATCATGAGAAGGTGGGTGAATTCCATGAAGAGGAACTACAGCTGCTTTCACCAAGCATTAGATTAGAATTAGCAATTTGAATTACAGTCTTTAGAGAGTATTTAGTAGCTTAATTTTCTTTGCATATTATCTCATTGTGAATTGTCATCTTTCAGTATTCTAAAACCAAAATACTATTTTAAAAATTTACTAAAGTTTCTTGATAAGACTTGTCAATCATGTTCTGAAAAAGTATGAAAACATTATTCAAACAAAATTGTGTATATAGAATATTATACAGCTTAATGACCAATAATAAACTTAACAGCTCTATTTTCCCCACTCAGCTTAAGACATAGCACATCATGATACTTTTGAAGATATCTGTATGCATATCTCCAATCTTGTCCTTCCCAACAATTGGATTACCAAAGTCTTGAATTTCATTTTTTGTTTTTCTTTATAGCTTGACCATATACATATGTATCCCTAAACGATATATTGCTTGATATTTCCTATTTTCAACTTTTGTGTAAATGTAACCAGACTGTGTATGCTTCTATGACTGGTTGCAACTTGTGTTTCATTAATAGTACATTGTCTTATAGTTTTATAATAAGTCTTAGTATTTAGTAGAGTAAATCTCTGTACTGTTACTGCAGATGTTTCTTAGCTATACTTGACACTTTGCTCTTCCATATAAACACTAGAAGAAACCTGTAAGGTTCAATGAAAAAACCTGACAGGATAGTGATTCAGAATTGCATTGAATCTATAAATAAGTTTGAGAGAACTTACATCCCTATGATGTTGTATTTATGAAAAGATATCTTTCCATTTGTATTTGTGGTAGACAGTAAGACTTCCTAAAGACATCCACGTCCTAGGGCCCACATTTGTGGGCACATTTTGTTCCAACTAAACTATCCAGGTGGGATAATCACAAAGTTCTTATAAGAGGGAGGACAAGATGGTCAAAGTCAGAGAGGAGTTGTGACAAAAGAAGTGGGGGTTAGAGTGAGGCACTTGAAAGATGGAGGGAGGAGCCAGGAGCCAAGAAATGCAGGCATCCTGGAGACTCTGGAAAAATCAGTGGAAAAGATTCTCCTCTTGAGCTTGTGGAAGGAATGCAGCTATGTCTACTTCATTTTAACCACAGGACCATTTCAGACTCTGACCTCCACAACAGTACGATAATAAACTTGTATTGTTTGAAAACACTGAGTTTGGGCTGGGGATATATATGGCCCTGTGATAGAGAGTGCTTGCCTAGCATGTGCAAGGCCCTGGGTTCCCATCCCCAGAACTGCAACAAATAAACCAGTTATTAAGTTTGTGGTAATTTGTTATAGCAGAAATAGGGAACACAGTACCATATTGTTTTACATATAGTTATTACAAAATGCTTTACTAGATTATGTCTAGATATCTTATAGTTTTAATTGCTATTTTAAATGGTATTTTAAAAATAAAATATATTATTTATCAAACTTTATGGAAATGCTGTTGGTATCTATGAATTGATTTTGTATCCAACAAACTTGCCAAGTTTTTATTTATTCTAGTAACTGATCTGTAGTCTATCATCTATCATGTCTGAGAAATAACAGTTTTATTTCTATTTATACAATTCTTCTTTCTTGTCTCCTTGGGTTGAATGTACCCCTAGAACAATATTTGATAGATATGATACCAGTGAGGGTATCATTTTTCATTCCTGATTTTAGTAGAGATAATTTTAATATATCACCTAGAGGGTTTTTGTTTATGGTATGTGTGTGTGTGTGTGTTTGGCAGTGCTGGGGATTGAACCCAGGGTCTTGTGCATGTCAGGCCCGTACACAGAGCCAAAACCCCTGCCCAGGAGCATTTTCTTTGAAGATAACTTTTTTCTCTTTGTGTTGTATTCTGAACAATATCTGAACCATGGTTTTCTAATTTACTGTTTCTCTTTTGATCTATTTTTAATGTGTTAACTAGTCTACACAGTTTTTAATTTCAATCATTAAAATATTTAATAAACTCATTAATACTTAAATTTTAAGTTATTTGTTAAATCTGCTTTGTAACTTTTTATATTCTGTTCACATTTTCAATTGTAAATATCTTTTATATACTTATAAATCTATAATTTATAACTTCAATATCAAAAGTTTTTGCAATCTGATTTTGCTGATTCTTGTTTCTGATGTCTCTTGCATAACATAGTTCATTTCTTCATGTGTTTTATGGTTTTTGTTGTGAAGTTGGGTTCCTTGGAACACTGTGGGAATTCTTTAAGCTTTTTTTTTATATTTTTTTAGTTGTAGATGGACCTTTATTTTATTTGTTTTATTTCTTTAATGAGGTGCCAGGGATCAAACCCAGTGCATGCTAGGCAAGCACTCTACCACTGAGCCACAACCCTGCCCCCTAAGCCTGGTTTTAAAGTGTGCCCTATCAAAGGAATTTCTTTGTACCTGCCCTGTGCTTTGGGGCATTAACAATCTAGGATCACTTAAGCTAAATTTTCAGATTGAGGTGTTTCAGGCCATATAAGCAGTGTGAATGTCCAGGATCCATGTGCCAGTATATCACTGGTGTTCAAGATTTCTCAGAGCTGAAATAGATACAGATATTTCCACATCATTCTGCTGGGTGATTTTCCCTTATATCATCCATTAGTGGGTCATCTTTAGAACATTCTAACTTCATGTGGGGATCTCTGCTATGTTTTTTTTTTTTTTGCATTGGGTATTGAGTGGAGGGTCTCAAGCAAGTTGCCATACCCCAAGTCCTAGAGGTCTCTGCTTTGATCCTTCACCTTTGGAAAGACTCAGGCTTTTCTCCTATTGCTCTCATGATTTAGATTTATTGAAGATTAAGCACTGGATCAGCAGGGATCAGCAGATGCCCTTAGGGCAAACACTCAGTTACCTGTTACCTCTGTAGATGTTTCTCTCCCTTTCCCCGGGGGACTTGCTTTATATTCCAGCCAGACCAACCTTGCGTTTAAAGAACACTTTGTTTGCTTGTTTTTTAAAAATATATTATCCAGCATTTTTATGTGGGTCTTTACCAGAGAGGTACCCTAAACAGTTAGGTCACTGTATAGCTAACAGTGAAAGTCCTTGGTCAGTGTTTGAATTTTCACCTAAAATCTCAATGTCTTAAATTGTGTTTAAATTAGGAAATATTTTATATAAATAGTATATAGAATATAGCACAGTGAATCTCTACCCAGCTTAAAAAATAAAACGTCACAAATACACTGTTTTCCGTGATCTTAACAATGTGGAAATTCTATAGGTGTTCAATTTCTTTTTCTTTTATTTATTTTATTTATTTGTTTGTTTGTTTGTTTATTTATTTATTTTTAAGAATAATATGGTGGTTAAGAACTGTGGCTTTGCAGAAAAACCCAGATTCTAACTCAATCTTAAGCTCTGGAGTACACAACCTATAGGAATCTGCCCAGACAGCAGGACTCCTTCACTGAGAACTTCCTCCAGGAATGTGTCTACAGTCATGCTTCTGGTATAGTATGACTGACTGGACATGTTTGGTTAGATTAGAAGAGGAAACAACATTAATCAGATTCTGTCTCCTAATATTTGGAAATGTAACTACTTGGGTTTAGAACAAGTAAAGGCTATGACACAATTATGTTTGGCCATGCATGTATGGAGAAGCAGAGTGTGTGCTTGACACAGGAAAAAAATGCAATAGAAGAAATTATACGGAGAAAGAGGCAAGAGAATGAGAGAGAGAGAGAGAGAGAGAGAGAGAGAGAGAGAGAGAGAGAGAGGAGAGATAACTTTTAACCACAAAAGTACCCTCACACACTTGAATTGTTGGCATTCACAGTGAAACCCATGGATTTCCATTTCCTGATTCTAATCCTTCTTGATGGTGTTCCTTTCTGACCCAAGGGTTTCTTGTAACATCCCTATGTTCTAAAATTCCCTTTTCCTATTAGAGTGGGAGTTTAATTTAGCTCAAGTGGTTTTCTTTTGTTTGCATTGTAAGAAAATCTGATTCTAACAATCAATTTATTAGAATGTAACTTTAGGCAAGTTATTTAATCTCCTAGCCTCACTGCCCTCATTGGTACAACAGGACACCAAGAATACCTACTTGCTAAGGTTACTGTAAGAACTATATGAGTTAACAAATGTAAACAGTTTAATAGATTGCTTGGCATGCAGTATGTTCTCAAACTTAAATGTTACTGTTATTATTACTAATTTTTTCCAGTCAGGCTGCCACTAAGCTAAGTACAGGACTATAGTATCCATAGCCCAGTTGAGCTATGGCAGTGGGACAGGTTGCTGAGACCAAAGAAGAAATGAGGAGATGAAATGTGAGACACAAGCTTTATTGAAAAATGCTTCCAAGAAGGTCTAGTGGTGACAGGATGGACAAGTAGCACCTCTGTTTCTCACATTACCTCTAGGGCTTTGCCAGAAAGTAGCACTTCTGTCCCTCATGATGCTGTGGCAACTGGCAGGATGAGCACTTATCCTTTCTGCAGTGTGTTTCTCAATAGCAGTTACTGCAGAGAGGGAAGTTTTATTAGCTAGATTACAGAGGCAGTGATAACATTAGATTAGTTCACCTTGTCCTGTTGTATGACCAGCACCCCTAGAAGCTTGGTGTGCATGCAAAACAGCAGTTTTCCACAGGTAACACTGACTTGCCCTAATTCCCAGCATACATAAGAGAAAGCCAGTACCTTTTGAGATAGTATTTATCTGGATATTCCGGCCCGACTGGCTCTTATTGTTCCCTTAACTGGCCATGTTCTTAGGAACAGAGAGGAACACTTCAGGGACATGGTGTTTTGCTCTCCTCCTTTTCTCCAAGAATGACACAAGGACACTCTGTGATATCACCAACAATCATAGAACATCACTTTAACATGACTTGCCACACAGACTCAGAAACACTTCTGTTCATATTAACAGGAGAGGTTTACTGGCTGCTAAAGGCTAAGAGGCTTATATTCTGGTATTACTATAGTCACAAAATTGTAGGAACCTTGGCTCAGATGGTAAGTGTTAAATGTAAGCAATCAGGTAGTGATCATGGTAAATTAGTAGATTATACTACTGACAACATCTGTTTACCTAATACTACTTCCTGTCTAGTTAACTGACAGTGGACCCACACAGGACTGTTATCAACATCAAAAATATGGAGGGAAAAAAATCTCATGAATAGTCCCAAAAAGACAGTTCTATGAGCACTTCCCTTTTAAAGATTTGACTCTCAGCACTATAAAACTGTCTTTCATGTTATATGATATATAAAAATCCTGAGAGGGTTTAAAACTATGTTGCTATGAAGATGTAAAGTTGATAATGTTCTGTGGGACTCTATGAGTTCTTAGATCCTCAAGAGATTAATTCAGAGTTCAGCTGGGCTAACTTGGGAATCAGTCCCTAGAGCTCAGTTGTCTATGAGAACAATTTAACATTTTTCTTTTAAACATGAAAAAAATATGAAGACACCATTATATAATGGCAATGTCAATTAAAACCATTGGGGGAAATTTTACCCATAATTCCACAACTAACTAATAAATCATTTTCATTTTTCCATATTTGGTCTTTGTATCTTTAATGGTTATTGACATATTCGTTTAAATAACAAATCACTAATCCTAATGCAAGTTGCTCTTGGGATATAACAGATGCTTCCATAGCATTTGGGAGATAGGACCTTATAAAAGCTT
>NW_026693273.1:0-40024 GCF_021218885.2 Marmota monax
ATATGAATATGCTTGCAAGGTAAACAGACCTGTGACAGCCTGGCGGGTCAGGCCCAGTGGCCTGCCAGTGTGGTACACACGTCACCCCAACTGGAGTAGGGGCAGAGCAGATCCTTCTCCCACGCCCGGATCAGGCCCTGCCGGTGTGGTGGCCACGTGACCCCAATTGGAGTGGGGGCGGAGCGGAACCGCCACCCGTGCCCGCAGGGTGAGCAGACCTGTGACCAACCTGCAGATTAGGCCCAGGGGTCTGCAGGCGTGGTAGGAGGGGCAGGGCAGATCCGCCGCCCGCGCCTCCAAGGTAGGCAGACCTGCAACAGACCGGCGGATCAGGCCCAGGAGCCTGCCGGCGTGGTACACACACCACCCTAATCGGAGTAGGGGCAGAGCAGAGTCGCCGCCCGTGCCAGGAACAGGCCCAGCGTCCTGCAGGCGGGGTAGTCACGACACCCCAATTGGAGTAGGGGCAGAGCAGAGCCTCCACCCGTGCCCGAAAGGTGGGCAGATCTGAGACCGACCAGCGGGACAGGCCCAGTGGCCTGCCAGTACGACAGACACGTCACCCCATTTGGAGTAGGGGCAGAGTAGAGCCGCCGCCCGCGACTGCAGGGTAGGCAAACCTGCAACCGACCGGCGGATCAGGCCTGGTGGCCTGCCGGCGTGGTACACTCGTCACCCCAATTGGAGTAGGGGCAGAACAGAGCCGCCGCCAGCGCTCAGAACAGGCCCAGTGACCTGCCGGCGTGGTAGCCACGATACCCCAATTGGAATAAGGAGAGAGCAGAGCCGCCACCCGCGCCTGCAGGAAAGAAACGCAAGCAGTATGAAAAGACAAGGAAAGAAAGGACCACAAGCAATGCAGGTCAACACAACTTTAGAAGAGGTAACAGCTGCAGCAGATGGAATGTCAGATAAAGAATTCAGGATATACATGCTTCAGACGATCTGGAGTATCAAGGAAGACATTAAACAGCAAAATCAGACAATGAAAGATCACTTCGACAATGAATTACGCAAACAAATCCAGGAAGCAAAGGATCAACTATACAGGGAGATAGAGGTTATAAAAAACAAACAAACAGAAATCCTAGAAATGCAGGAAGCAATAAACCAACTTAAAAACTCAATGGAGAATACTACCAGCAGAGTAGAACACTTAGAAGATAGAACATCAGACAATGAAGACAAAGTATTTCAACTGGAAAAGAACATAGACAGCTCAGCAAGACTGTTAAGAAACCATGAGCAGAACATCCAAGAAATATGGGATAACATTAAGAGACCAAACTTAAGAGTCATTGGGATACAGGAAGGTACAGAGCTCCAAACCAAAGGAATGAGCAGTCTATTCAATGAAATAATACGAGAAAACTTCCCAGACTTGAAGAATGAGACAGAATCCCAAATCCTAGAAGCCTACAGGACGCCGAATGTGCAAAATCATAAGAGATCCACACCTAGACACATTATAATGAAGATGCCCAACATACAGAATAAGGAGAGAATTTTAAAAGCTACAAGAGAAAGGAAGCAGATTACATTTAGGGGTAAGCCAATCAGGATAACAGCTGATCTTTCAACACAGACTCTGAAAGCTAGAAGATCCTGGAATAACATATTTCAAACACTGAAAGAAAATGGGTTCCAACCAAGAATTGTGTATCCAGCGAAATTAAGCTTCAGGATGGAAGATGAAATTAAAACCTTCCACGATATACAAAAGTTTAAAGAATTCGCAGCTAGAAAACCATCTCTTCAAAACATCCTCGCCAAAACATTACAGGAAGAGGAAATGGAAAATAACAATGAAAACCAACAGTGGGAGGTAGGACAGTAAAGGGGGGGGAAATAATCAAAGAGGAAAACAAACCATGTTTAGTAACAGAAATAAACAAATATGGCTGGAAGAACAACCCATATCTCAATAATAACCCTAAATGTTAATGGCTTAAACTCACCAATTAAGAGACACAGGCTAGTAGAATGGATCACAAAACAAGACCCAACAATATGCTGCCTACAGGAGACGCATTTGATAGGAAAAGACATACATAGGCTGAAGGTGAAAGGTTGGGAAAAATCATATCACTCATATGGACTTCGGAAACAAGCAGGCGTGTCCATACTCATATCAAATAAAATAGATTTCAAGCCAAAGTTAATCAAAAGAGATAAAGAGGGACACTACATACTGCTTAAGGGAACCATACACCAACAAGACATAACAATCATAAATATTTATGCCCCCAAAAATGGTGCAGCTATGTTCGTCAAACAAACTCTTCTCAAGTTCAAGAGTCTAATAGACCACCACACCATAATCATGGGAGACTTCAACACACCTCTCTCGCCACTGGACAGATCTTCCAAACAAAAGTTGAATAAGGAAACTATAGAACTCAATAACACTATTAATAACCTAGACCTAATTGACATATATAGAGTATACCATCCAACATCAAGCAGTTACACTTTTTTCTCAGCAGCACATGGATCCTTCTCAAAAATAGATCATATATTATGTCACAGGGCAACTCTTAGACAATATAAAGGAGTAGAGATAATACCATGCATCTTATCTGATCATAATGGAATGAAACTGAAAATCAACGATAAAAGAAGGAAGGAAAAAGCATACATCACTTGGAGAATGAACAATAGGTTACTGAATGATCAATGGGTTATAGAAGACATCAAGGAGGAAATTAAAAAATTCTTAGAGATAAATGAAAACACAGACACAACATATCGGAATCTATGGGACACATTGAAAGCAGTTCTAAGAGGAAAATTCATTGCTTGGAGTTCATTCCTTAAAAAAAGAAAAAAACCAACAAATAAATGATCTCATACTTCATCTCAAAATCCTAGAAAAAGAAGAGCAAAACAACAGCAAAAGAAGTAGAAGGCAAGAAATAATTAAAATCAGAGCTGAAATTAATGAAATCGAAACAAAAGAAACAATTGAAAAAATTGACAAAACTAAAAGTTGGTTCTTTGAAAAAATAAACAAAATCAACAGACCCTTAGCGATGCTAGCGAAGAGAAGAAGAGAGAGAACTCAAATTACTAGCATACGGGATGAAAAAGGCAATATCACAACAGACACTTCAGAAATACAGAAGATAATCAAAAACTATTTTGAATCCTTATACTCCAATAAATTAGAAGATAGTGAAGGCATAGATAAATTTCTTAAGTCATATGATCTGCCCAGATTGAGTCAGGAGGATATAGAAAACCTAAACAGACCAATATCAATTGAGGAAACAGAAGAAACCATAAAAAGACTACCAACTAAGAAAAGCCCAGGACCGGATGGGTATACAGCAGAATTTTACAAAACCTTTAAAGAAGAACTAATACCAATATTTTCAAGCTACTTCAGGAAATAGAAAAAGAGGGAGAACTTCCAAATTCATTCTATGAGGCCAACATCACCCTGATACCTAAACCAGACAAAGACACTTCAAAGAAAGAAAACTACAGACCAATATCTCTAATGAACCTAGATGCAAAAATCCTCAACAAAATTCTGGCGAATCGGATACAAAAACATATCAAAAAAATTGTACACCATGATCAAGTAGGATTCATCCCTGGGATGCAAGGCTGGTTCAATATACGGAAATCAATAATGTTATTCACCACATCAATAGACTTAAAAATAAGAACCATATGATCATCTCGATAGATGCGGAAAAAGCATTCGACAAAGTACAGCATCCCTTTATGTTCAAAACTCTAGAAAAACTAGGGATAACAGGAACATACCTCAATATTGTAAAAGCAATCTATGCTAAGCCTCAGGCTAGCATCATTCTGAATGGAGAAAAACTGAAGGCATTCCCTCTAAAATCTGGAACAAGACAGGGATGCCCTCTCTCTCCACTTCTGTTCAACATAGTTCTCGAAACACTGGCCAGAGCAATTAGACAGACGAAAGAAATTAAAGGCATCAAAATAGGAAAAGAAGAACTTAAATTATCACTATTTGCAGATGATATGATTCTATACCTAGCAGACCCAAAAGGCTCTACAAAGAAACTATTAGAGCTAATAAATGAATTCAGCAAAGTGGCAGGATATAAAATCAACACGCATAAATCAAAGGCATTCCTGTATATCAGCGACAAATCCTCTGAAATGGAAATGAGGACAACCACTCCATTCACAATATCTTCAAAAAAAATAAAATACTTGGGAATCAACCTAACAAAAGAGGTGAAAGACTTATACAATGAAAACTACAGAACCCTAAAGAGAGAAATAGAAGAAGATCTTAGAAGATGGAAAAATATACCCTGTTCATGGATAGGCAGAAATAACATCATCAAAATGGCGATATTACCAAAAGTTCTCTATAGGTTTAATGCAATGCCAATCAAAATCCCAATGGCATTTCTTGTAGAAATAGAGAAAGCAATCATGAAATTCATATGGAAAAATAAAAGACCCAGAATAGCAAAAACAATGCTAAGCAGGAAGTGTGAATCAGGCGGTATAGCGATACCAGATTTCAAACTATACTACAGAGCAATAGTAACAAAAACAGCATGGTACTGGTACCAAAACAGGTGGGTGGACCAATGGTACAGAATAGAGGACACAGAAACCAATCCACAAAACTACAACTATCTTATATTTGATAAAGGGGCTAAAAGCATGCAATGGAGGAAGGATAGCATCTTCAACAAATGGTGCTGGGAAAACTGGAAATCCATATGCAACAAAATGAAACTGAATCCCTTTCTCTCTCCATGCATAAAAGTGAATTCAAAATGGATCAAGGAGCTTGATATCAAATCAGAGACACGCCGTCTGATAGAAGAAAAAGTTGGCTACGACCTACATTCGGTGGGGTCGGGCTCCAAATTCCTCAATAGGACACCCATAGCACAAAAGTTAATAACTAGAATCAACAAATGGGACTTACTCAAACTAAAAAGTTTTTTCTCAGCAAAAGAAACAATAAGAGAGGTAAATAGGGAGCCTACACCCTGGGAACAAATCTTTACTCCTCACACTTCAGATAGAGCCCTAATATCCAGAGTATACAAAGAACTCCAAAAATTAGACAATAAGAGAACAAACAACCCAATCAACAAATGGGCCAAGGACCTGAACCGACACTTCTCAGAGGAGGACATACAGTCAATCAACAAGTACATGAAAAAATGCTCACCATCTGTAGCTGTCAGAGAAATGCAAATCAAAACCACCCTAAGATACCATCTCACTCCAGTAAGATTGGCAGCCATTATGAAGTCAAACAACAACAAGTGCTGGTGAGGATGTGGGGAAAAGGGTACACTTGTACATTGCTGGTGGGACTGCAGATTGGTGCAGCCAATTTGGAAAGCAGTATGGAGATTTCTTGGAAAGCTGGGAATGGAGCCACCATTTGACCCAGCTATTCCCCTTCTTGGTCTATTCCCTAAAGACCTAAAAAGAGCATGCTACAGGGACACTGCTACATCGATGTTCATAGCAGCACAGTTCACAATAGCAAGACTGTGGAACCAACCTAGATGCCCTTCAATAGACGAATGGATAAAAAAAATGTGGCATTTATACACAATGGAGTATTACTCTGCATTAAAAAATGACAAAATCATAGAATTTACAGGGAAATGGATGGCATTAGAGCAGATTATGCTAAGTGAAGCTAGCCAATCCCTAAAAAACAAATGCCAAATGTCTTCTTTGATATAAGGAGAGTAACTAAGATCAGAGTAGGGACGAAGAGTAGGAGAAGAAGATTAACATTTAACAGGGATGAGAGGTGGGAGGGAAAGGGAGAGAGAAGGGAAATTGCATGGTAATGGAAGGAGACCCTCAGGGTTATACAGTGGAGGGGGTAGAGAGAGAGGAGGGGAGGGGAGGGGAGAGGTGGGGAGGGGGGAGGGTGGAGGATGGGAAAGGCAGCGGAGCACAACAGACACTAGTATGGCAATATGTAAATCAATGGATGTGTAACTGATGTGATTCTGCAATCTGTGTATGGGGTGAAGGTGGGAGTTCATAACCCACTTGAATCAAAGTGTGGAATATGATATGTCAAGAAATTTGTAATGTTTTGAACAACCCACAATAAAAAATTAAAAAAAAAAAAGACTTGAATCCAAGTAGTCTGGCTCCTAATACATACTTTCAAGCATTGCCTACCAGTGTCCCTTCCCCCTAACAAAGTACCAAAGTATATAAATGCTCAATTCCTCATATAAGATGGGGTAGCATTTGCATAAAACCTATGCACATCCTCTTTCTTTCTTCTTTCCTCCGTACTGGGGATTCAGTTATATCCTCAACCCCTTTATTATTTTTATTTTGAGACAAGGTCTCGCTAATTTCCAGAGGCTGGCCTAGAACTTGCAATTCTCCTGCCTCAGCCTCCTGAATATTTTGGACTACAGGTGTGTGCTACTGCACCCAGCTCCCTCCACATACTTTAAATCATCTCTAGATTATATATAATCCCTAATACAATGCAAATGCCATATAAATAGTTTTTGTATTTATTATTATTTAGGGAATGACAAGAAAAAAAGTCTAAACACATTTAGTACTATTGCAGTTTTCCCCAAATATTTTTGATCTGTGGTTGGTTGAATTCACTGATGCAAATCCATAGATACAGAGGGCCAACTGTATTTAGCAAGCACCAGGCATCCTGGTTGGCCCATCTAACCACCATCTCTAGGCACTGGTGGGGTTCATTGCTCCGTCAGTTCCCACTTTCTCCCCACCTTCTACTTTCTGAAGCTGTAGTTTTCAAACCCCTTAACAGTGGTTAAACAAAAGGAGTCCCAAAAGGCAAACAACCTCTTCTTGGTTTTGTTTCATCTTCTCTTTAGACAGAAAAGGGGATAATCCCTCTCCTGCCCACCATCAGGGGTCATGGCTGACACCTCTATAACAAAAGACAGGTTGACAAGAGAAAAGCATATTTGATTATAGTTTCACGTGACACAGGAACCTTCAGATTGAAGACTCAGAGACCCAGGGTGAACTAACCATTTTTATTCTTAGGAGAGATGAAGCATGGACAGCCATTTAGAAATAGAACTGGACAAAAAGGGTATTTTCTGAAAATCATGGCAGACCCTGCAAGGCCTGTCTGCTCAGATTCTTCTTGGCCTGTCTGAACAGCAATCCTTCCTCCCAGCTACGAACCAAGACCCTTTCTAGAACAGGAGTCCTAGGACCTACAATTGAACAAGAGGTCAGAGAATTTTTTTTATGGCTGACTCTTAGAGAGAAAGTGTGGTGTGTGTGTGTGTGTGTGGGGGGGGTTAGAGTAATATTTCTAGCTTTTATCTTGACTTTGGGGAAAAGGGGGTTCTAGTTTTTATGACCTGCCTTGGAGAAGAGCAATCCTAGCTTCTATGGCTTACCTCAAGAGAAGGCCAGAAGGAAACTTTGCTTTGAGGTTGCTTCTGCAGACATCAATTTGGGATGTCTGAGCCCAATAAAGTTTAAAAATGTAAAGAAAAGCAGATTGTATAAACAAACAAACAAACATACAACAACTGGCTGTGGCCGTTTTTAGTCCGATCTCAGTTTTTTCCACAAGTGTACCCAGAGCCCCCATCCTCCACCAGAGGTATACTAGGCCTTGGAGACAATCTGACAGTAAAGCTCCTGCCACACTGGCTGGCAAGAATTCCCTCAGAAGCCACGACTCCTGGCAACAGTTCATCAGCCTGTGGAGATGAGAAGTACCTGCCAGTTCCTTGGTTTAGACTAATAGTTTTTAAGAATTAATCCATTAGGGCACTAAGGTTGTGGCTCAGCAGTAGAGTGCTCATCTATGCAGGTAGGGGGCCCTGGGTTCTATCCTCAGCACCATGTAAAAATAAAGTAAAGGTATTGTGTCCAACTACAACGAAAAAATAAATACTAAAAAAAAAAAAAAAAGAATTGATCCATGAGGACGGAGAAACCACTTATCCAAGCTGTCTCTGAAAAAACCTTAACAGAACAAATAGATTTCATACTATTTTCAAATGTAATTAAGCATTTGTATCAAATCAGTCTTATGGAAAAATGAAAATCCCAAAATTCTGAATAAGGAATGACTAAAAAGTTATTTTTCATTGCAGAAAATTCTGTTTTAAGTGAAAAGTTCAAAGTTCCTAGGTCAAGCCACGAATACTGATTTAATCAAATCAGCTGCTGACGTAGAAGAAAGAGGATTGGGAAAGTCTGCTCCTTTTCCTGGGCAAGGCACTGGCCAGAAAAAATCAATAATTGCTTAAGCATGGTATATTGCCCTTTCCACTCCTGTGACCTCCCAAGATCCCCAACTATGACACCTGACTCAAAAAGCCCAAACCTTCACCAGAGTGCTCTAAAGTCTGAAATAAATTAATCACTACTCTCCCTCAAAACAGCCCAGCATGGTGGTGCAAAACCTATACTCCCAGCTGCTCAGAAGGCTGAGTCAGGAGTACTGCAAATTGAAGGCCAGTCTGGGCAACATAGAAAAACCCATCTCAAAAAAAAAGTACATCTATATCCATATCTAGATACACATATATATATATAAAACATATAAATATATACATGCATTTAATTATATGTGCACACATGCATATATCATAATATGTAATATAGAATATATTACATATTATAACATCATTACTATAAATATTATTTATTTATAATATTATAAATATTAGTATAATAATATGTATAATAACATAATATTGTATAGTATATAATTTAATTATTATATATACATATATTAAATATATATGCACATATGGATATGTATTTAATTAATTTTTTAAAACCCCAAACAACATTTATTACTTGAATGACTGTCTTTTGGTCAGATGAGGAAAAAACTGAACCGTAACTATCCAGGATCCTTTCTTAAGGACAACCACTGTGGCTAGTTTTCTTTTAAAGATGCTCTACCACTAAACTAAATTGAAACCCCTTTTTAATTTTTACTTTGAGACAGGGTCTCACTAAATTCACTAGGCTGTCCGTGAACTTGAGATCCTCTTGCCTTAGCCTCCCGTGTAGCTGGGATTACAAGAATGCATCACTACGCTGAGGTTAGTAGTTTCCTAATATGGGTTTTAATAAATTAGAATTAACCAAAGTAGTAGCAGAGAGCCATTTCTTACTTTCTGATTGAGGCAATATGCTTCCTATTATGACGTATGCGAAGTCTTATCTTTGGCAATACTAAAAGACAAGGCCTTATAAAAGGAAACTAGGGTCCACTTATGGTAACCTTGAAGATGGCTGAACATATCAGAAAGTGTAATTTAATATACTGAGGGTGTTTTCCCTTTATTTGTCTTTTGAAAATAGTTTTCTTTCCTTTTATAATAAATTATCTGAATTATAGCACAGGAATGAAAATGTCCATCTTGGACCAGCACCAAGAAGAATATTTGAAATGCTTTGATTTAAATTGGCGTTCTGTGAAGCTGTGGTGCCTTCTGCTGAGAAAATGCCACTGAACATTCTCAACATATGTTGGTACTAGGGAGGGCAATAAAATACCGGCTAGATCGCTATAATCTAGGGGAGCTAACGTGTTTTCTTCCTTTTAAGAACATTTGAGAACATTTGGGAAGGATTCTTTCACCGAGACTCCCACAAGGTTTACAGTCTCACACAGGATTATGTGAATGTCTTTGCACTTCCACACCTATCAAGAAACTGGTGCTTCCTGGGTGTCATGTCATCGGGAAGCTTGTCATCACAGCTCACATTCCATATGAATTCCAAAGATCTTTGTGCTTTTAGATGCACGTGACTCTTAGAACTAAAAATTGCAGGAAATAAAAGAGGTGTGCATATGTCTGCAGGGGGTGGACAGTACCTTTCTGAATGGTGATAAGGGATGGTGCCCACATTTTTTTAATCCCCAATTTTTTTCCGTGGATCAGGAATTCCAGGTTAAATATCCAATTCTCCTTTGATTCCCCTGAACAATTTTGCATGAGTCAGGTAAACTCTTTGAGTTGCGTGTGGTGGGCAAACTGTGATCCCAGCTACCTGGGAGGCTGAGACATGAGGATTTGGAGTTTGAAGCTGGCTTGGACAATTTAAGGAGATCCTATCTCAAAATTAAAATAAAAAGGTCAGAGATATAGCTCAGTGGTATAGCTCTTGCCTAGAATGTGTAAGGCCTAGTACTGAAACAAACAAACAAAAAACAGATGCAATCTTTTGTGGTTCTATCTGCAGCCTATAGCAGAGACAAGTGACTCGGCAAAGTGATTATAGAGAATCCTCTTTGGTCACTTGCCTGCCCTCTCGGCTTCTAATTCTGAAGATGTGTGGAAGGGAAGTGACGCTGATCTTTCTCACATCCCCGTACCTTCCTACAGTCAGCCTCCTGTACCAGCCTCCTCACTTAAGTTGCTGCTAAAGAAGCATTTTTGTTTGTTTATTTGAGGTTCTGGGGATCTAACCCAGGCCTCACATGTGCTGGGCAAGTGCCATAATGACTCATGGCAGCAATAGATGGCTGTTTGGTAGTAACTGGGGGGAAATGAAAGAAAGGAATTGCTGGGAGCCATTAGCCAAGTAGGTATGACAATTTCCTTGCCAGCATACCCCATGTTGCAGTGACATTGAATGTAGGTGACCTTGCTCAAGGACCAAGGCAGATTAGGGTGTTCCCGGTTTTAAGATAATCGTGTTTAGGGCGTTCCCAGTTTAGGTTCCAGGTTTAAGGTTTAAGATTATTCCTGCTGGGAATAGGGCGTATCCTGCTGCCTGAGTTCCCCTTGAGTTCTCACGGGATTTAGACAGTATTTTTTGGAGATAGAAGCCCAGTGGAGGTGGATTTGGGCAGAGAACGTTGGATTTCCCCAGAACGTGATTGTAGACGGCTGGTGTGAGTTCGGGAATAAAGAGTTGCTGTTTGAATCTACAAGCTGTGTGGTGGCTCGTGATTGTGTGCCCAGCCAGACTGCGGCAAGGAATCTCATGGATTTTATGGGTAAGTTGTTTATCTATGTGGCTTACCAGCAAATATTCTCATAACAGGCTTTGAAAGAAGCCGTAAGAACTGTAGGTGGGACACAAGTAGAAAAAATTTTAAAGATAAGAAATGGTATGCAAAACTCACAAAAGGCATTACTGTTTTTTCCCTAGGTCATACCTAAAAGATCATATAAAGAAAACTGTGGGGCTCCAGGGCTGGTGAAGACAAGCAGAGGTGATCAATAGGACCTTCAGCAATATTCTTACAATGCAGAATTTGTCCACACCCATCAGCCAGCAGAGCTTACTAATTCTCAGTTTCCCTTCGCCAATTTTATTTCAGACCCCAGTTTCTGTTTGGTTACACTGCAGTGCCAAGAGATAGAACCATATACCCAATCTCTTGCTACAATCCAACTGCAGTTGTAATTATACATTTATGGAGTTATTTGGGTTAAAAACCATCTCCTTAGCTAAACGGCAAGCTCTGTGAAGGGGGGTGGGCGTGGAGGCTTGTCTGTGTTGTCGAATGTGTTACCAGAGTTTTAAAATGCATGAATTAACACATGATCCTAATTGCCCATAGACCCCAAGGGGAGAAAGTCCATCTAGTTAGAGGTGGTCTTCTCCCTTTCCGTCAGTACATGCTTATTGAGTGGCAAGCAGGGTGGGCTGGGCTGGGCATCATAACCAAAACAGCCAAGCTCTCTGCTGAGCCTACACTCAGCTTACGTTATGGAGCATTTCTGGGACAATCAGTCTTCAAAGAGAATCTGATGAAGAGTAAGTAGTAGACGCAAGTCTTTGATTTTCCTTCTTCTGAAAAGAGCAGAACCAGAAGAAGGAACCACGCCCCCGTTGCCAGCAGTTCAAAGTTTGCTCCAGGATTGCTGGAGTTTGGTCTCACTTTTTGCGTTAACTGAGGCAAAGCCTGAATGGATAACCAGCAGCCAAGAAACCAAGTCCTTTAGCTACTCTATTTGGAATCATTCTGGGTTTTCATCCCCCCCCCCCCCAGGCTCCGGATCGCCACACTGCCCTGTTAGCCAACCCACGCACTCCCCAGTTAGATCGTCCCAAGATCACTCAGGGACTTTGACCTCAGTCCCTCGCTCACAGGCGGCCGAACGTTCGGGGTGCGTGAAGGGTGGTCCTGATCATCCCCTCGGCCCGGGATTGGTGGAACCCACCTTCCAACTCGGCAAAGCCCAGAACCACGTCGGAGGCTTTCCCCTGCCTGTCTTTGACCTCCAGAGCGGTGATGGTGCAGCCCCAGGAAATGATGTCCACTTTCAACAGGTCTGATTGTAGCTGGAACTTCTCCACTGTCCCTCCTCCGGAGGGCAGCTCTCCAAACACTGTTCTGGTCACCGAAACCATGGTGAAAGTTCGGGGCGAGCAGCTACTCTTTGCTCTTAGAACTCCAGCAGCTGAATTTAGGAGCTTACTGCAGGAGGGGCGGGACTCCGCTCAAGCTCCTCCCCTTCCTTGCCTGGATTTAGTGAGTGACCCCTCCTGCCAAGAATATCCTCTGGGGCTTTTCCATATCCTTCCTTTGCCTGAGGTCTCAGAAAGGCAAGCCAAGTGTTTACTGACCCTGGCTGCACTGCATGTTGGGAATGGTAGTCTTTGGGAGGTGAAATTGCATTTTGGAGCCTGTAGTCTTTCGAACCCAAATCTTGAGTTCTCTGTGTCCCATCCCCTTCTCCTGCACACTTTTTCAGCGTGCAATGATCTGGTCATTATTGTTGATGGCTGATTGTCAGACAAAGTACTGGAAAATGCAGAGAGCAGACTTAGGGACAAAGAGGCAGATCTTGGGGGAAAATTCTGGTTAACACTTTGATGCAGAACAAAGAGTACAGAGGTAATTTGGGGGGGGGGGGTAGATCATTGCAGGCTTCTTAGCACACTGATTGAAGATCTGCCCTTTTTGTAGCACAGGATGAAGCCCTAGACATGATCCTGATGGAGTCACTGCTGAGGAACCTCCTCAGACTGCTGGCAGGCATTAGCAACCTAGACATGGTCTGGTAGAGGGGATAGGCCCTCCTTTGGAGGTGATCAGAGATAGCTTCAGACTTTCATTTCTTCAAGGAGAAGCCATGGGTAGATACCCATTTTGTTTCTGAAGTCCAAAGTTCCTTTAGGAAAGGATTAAGGAAACACGTAATTATTGTAGTCCCTATAAAGGTCAAGTACTGTACCTTTGTTGTCTCCTTTACAAGTAGGATGAAGTCCTTAAGTATATACAGATGGGAGAGGAAAAACACTGAGGTCATTGAATTCTTTTCTTGCTTTAGTGGGCCTCATAATTAAAGGCAGATTCCTAGGCCCACTCCTGCAATTTCTGATTCTGGGAACCTAGGACAAGATTCAGGAATTCTCATTTTTTCCCAACCCTCCGGTTATGCTAATACAGATTATCTGGGTCCAGACTTGAAATATTGCTTTAAGGTCTGATAACTAACTCAGATATTTTCTCCCAAATTAGGCTCTGATGGCAGAGGACTAAACCCTAAAGGACTGTGAGATGAAATACAGGCATGTCTGTATTTCTTTGCTAAATGTAGCAACTCCAGAAGAGTGTTGGCCCTGGAAAGGAGGGGGATACTAGGAGCCTAGAGACATGTTTTGTTCAATCCCTCTGCATACCTATCCCTTGTGCTTCGCCCTGCATTTGACCTGGTTCCTGGGTGCTTCAGACAGTGTCCAACTACACTGTGGTGAGTGCAGAAATCATCTGTGATCAGGAAATCAGGGGAACTGGGATGATGTTCCTGTAATCAGATGCTAATAAAACATAATAACTGTCTCACATCCTTTTCTGCTTGTGTAGCTTAAAGGAGTATTTAGCATTCTTGCTGCAAAGTCTCAATTCTTCATCACTAAACAAGAATTCTAATAGCAAAGGGAAAAAAAAAAGAAAAAAGACTTTTCAACAGGCTTCAGTCAAGCACAACCTATAATAACAAGAAGACCCAACCAAACAAGTCAAATTACAGACCGCATCACACTCATACAATAACTCAATGCATAGTGAGAAATATACTCATCCTATTGGTACTATCTCCCCTTGTCCCCCAAGATCCATGTGGAAGGGCTAAGGTGGAACACATAATAGGTTAGCATTACAGTTGTAATCTACCATTTTTATGGTGAGTGGTAAGAAAGCCAGTTCTTTGTCTAGTAAAAGATGTTACCTCATACCTCATGGCTGCTCATTGCAAACATAACCCTGATAAATGGCTGACTAAAGAGTGGTCAAAATATTTCATTTTTTTTTGGTATATCCGAAAAGTTGTTCAGGGATATCCAGGACCCTGGCAGATCAACTCTCTCCGCAGGTGGTCCAAGACTGGTATGGCAGCTCTGCTTAATGTCATTTAAGTTCCTTCTAACTTGTTGTATAACCATCCATAGAATATAATCTGAAGTACATTTGGTTAACAAAGTGTACCTCCATGTCTACAGTCAGAGCAGCAGAATGGAAAGAGAGGACACTGGGAGAAGGAATGTTGGAGAAAGGGCATGACCCTTCCTTAAGGATATATCCTGAGAGTTCCATACATCATTCCCCCTCATACTTGTTGGCCAGAACTTGTTAAAATAACCATTTTAAACTGCAGAGTAAGGTTGAAAATGTATAATCTTTATTTTAGGCATTCTATTAATATAGTATGAAGGAGAAAACTGGGGAATAAGCAGTACTCTGCTACACTCTATCAAAAATTGAGAGTATTTAAATACATGTTTCTTGGAAACTTGGAGGATTGACATTCCTTCTGTCCTTCATACATAATGAGAACCTGGGACAGATGATGATTCACTTCTGCTTGTTGGGCTAGAGACTTGGAGAATCAAAGAGGGAAAGCCTGAAAGAACCTAGATAGAGTCATTATGCCTAGAAGGTAGTAGTACAGTGTGGGAACCACTTTGGTTATGACCCTGTCAACAGAAAAATCCAAGCCACATGAGATTTGTTCCCAACCTTCACAGAATTGGATACCATGAAGGACATGGAAAATCCAAGGTGGTCAGCCCAGAACTTGGCTGTCTGTGTCTTGGAAGGAGAGATTGAGACTGAAATGGAAGAAGGGCTTTCAAGGAGTCATCTCTCACCCAGCATAGGTACAGTAAGGAATTTCCTTATCTAGAGTGACTGGGAGCAACCTGGGATACCACCCAAGTATTATGTAGCTGAGGTCTTCAGGGATGAACTTGCAGTTGGCAGGTGCTTTCCACTAGTTCATGGGAGTTCTGTAGTATAGCTTTCTAGTCCCAGGGAAACTTTTCCCTGGAAAACATAAAACTTTGCTCAAAGTAGAAGCACTTGACTGGCTAATCCCACTTGAACTTCTACAGCACATTGGGCCTCAGTTATATCCCTTGATTTTGTGCCATCTTCTACCAAGTTAACCACATCTCTCTCCCTGCAGGTAGATGAGACAATTATTCAATCCACTTCTATAGTCTGGATTTTACGTGTCTCCCAAATATTCATGTGGTAAAGGTTTGGTCCCCAGTGAGGTACTATTGGGAGACAGTGGAACTTTTAAGAGGTGGGGCCTAGTGGGAGGTCTTCAGGTCACTGAGGGTGCACCCTTGAAGGGATATGGGGGGGTCTTGCACCTTCCTCTTCCTCTATTTCTTCAATAAACTCTAATTAAAAACCCAATTAGCTATAATCGGTCTCTTCTTGCACAAGAAGCAGTCCCTGAAGCTTAAAATAAATCCCCATGGGCATTGGCATATTTTAATAATTTTAACATACGAAAGTGTTATAATTGGCTTGTTGGAGTGCTTTTGGTTGCAAGTAACTGGGATACCTGTTCACAACAGCAAGTAGCAGTAGGTTAACAAAAGAGTTCTATTTTCTTACATAATGGGACAAAGTTTTATGTGATAGGAAATCCAGAAGTCCAGCACTGGCACAGTAGGAAATCCCAAAGTCCAGCATTGATGCAATTATTGAGAAATGCTCATAAGGACCAGGGCTCTTTCAGTCTTTCTGCTTTGCCCTTCTGAACTTTATGGCTTTTATCCTCATACTTGTCACCTCATGTTACCAATTGGTTGTTGCATGTCTAGGCCTTACATCGGTTTTCTAGGCAAGAAGAAGGCAGAGAGGCAACAGGGGAAAAAGGAACAGAAGGGTCCTGTGGATGTATCTAATCTTCTTCATCCACAAAGGGATACCTAGGAGAGTTCTGCTTCACCACCTGGGCCAGGACAGAAGCCTACAGCCACCTCTCACAGTCAGAAAGAAAATTGAGTATTTTGCTCTATAGTTGGGGTGGGGGGGGGAGAAAAAAGAAAAAGAGAGAGAGAGAGAGAAAGGAGAGAGAGAGAGAGAGAGAGAAAGCTGCCACAGTCTGGCTGGGCACAAATCACGAGCCACCACACAGCTTGTAGATTCAAACAGCAACTCTTTATTCCCGAACTCACACCAGCCGTCTACAATCACGTTCTGGGGAAATCCACGTTCTCTGCCCAAATCCACGTTCTCTGCCCAAATCCACCTCCACTGGGCTTCTATCTCCCAAAAATATACTGTCTGAATCCCGTGAGAACTCAAGGGGAACTCAGGCAGCAGGATACGCCCTATTCCCAGCAGGAATAATCTTAAACCTTAAACCTGGAACCTAAACTGGGAACGCCCTAAACACGATTATCTTAAAACCGGGAACACCCTAATCTGCCTTGGTCCTTGAGCAAGGTCACCTACATTCAATGTCACTGCAACATGTCAGCAACATGGGGTACGCTGGCAAGGAAATTGTCATACCTACTTGGCTAATGGCTCCCAGCAGAAAGCGAGAGAGAGAGAGAGAGAGAGAGAGAGAGAGAGAGAGAGAGAGAGAGAGAAAACAAGGCAATGTAAATGGCTTGGGTTGCCAAACTCCAATGTCCATCACAGGGCAGTATTGGGTTAGATTAATCATTAGGCAAATAGCAAAGAAGGACTTTGATGGGACATTGGGAGAGAAAATAATAGAATATTCTAGATTAAAAAACTCAAGTCTGTCCGTGGTTTCCTGCCTAAATGCTTCAGCTAACAGACTGCTCAAATCCAAGATACCTCTGTTCTTTTTGGCACTCTTCTCCTTTTAAATCTCTCCTTCATAATAGACTTTAAAAACATCTTTGTTGAGATATAATTTACATACCATAAAATTTGCCCATTTAAAGTGTGCAATTCAAAGGTTTTAATGTATTTAATGAGGCAGTTACTTAGTACCATCAAACAACTAGAACCAAAGGCTTCCCAGTCCAAGGCCTCATCAGAGGTTTGAGAAGCTGTGGAGGGGGGAAAAATCCTGCCAGGTAATACCAAAAAAGAAAACTGTGCCTAAACAGAAGTAAGGGAACATCAAAACAAGCTGGTTTGGGGGATTGAGTTAACATACTACTTAACGTGGAGATTTTACCCTGAAAATTAGAGATTTTGATTGTCATTCATTTGGTTTCAATCACAAACTACTGTTTTCTTTACATTTAGCTATATATTTTCTCTTTTGCTGTAACAGAAAGACACGTTGTACCTGTTTCTCATTAAAAATAATCTACGATCAGGTATGGTGATGGTGCCTATAACCTCAGCTACTTCAGAGGCTGAGGCAGGAGGATTGAAAGTTGGAGGCCAGCCTTGGCAACTTAGTAAGTCCCTGTCTCAAATAAATAAATAAATAAAATAAGGGGCTGGAGATATAACTCAGTTGGTAGAGTGCTTGCCTCACATGCACAAAACCCTGGGTTCATTCCTCAGCACCACACACACACACACACAAAGTTGGGGGTGTAGTTCAGTGGTGAAGCACACCTGGGTTCAATCCTCAGTACCATAAATAAATAGAACAAACATCAGAGACACAATTGGCCTTTCTGCGTATCTGTCTTCTACTGTGTTCCTACCTTTCCCCCAAAAGAACCAGATTCATGCCTTTGTTTCGTACCTGTTCTCAGACATGCTTTTGTAATTGTGACACAAATTCATATGATGCCTAAACAAAATTCTTTGTTTGCATATTTTTAACTTTTCAAAATGAGGGAAATACTACTGCTTTGCCTCTTTGGGAAGTTAAACAGCGGAACAGCCACTTAAGTGTCATCTGTGGCACCTGGCTCAGGAATCAAGATGCCAGCAAGGCTCATGTGATTGTATAGGCAAATCATAGTTATTCAGTGCTGCAATGTCAGTTACACAAATAAAGCAAATGGTTTGGACTTATTGTTAATACCTTGGTAGGCCATTTTCAAATGCAGTTAAGCATTCTAGATGTGATTTGGAGTGAAAAATCTTTGCCTTTGTATGTTGAAATTCTACCCTAGGTTGAAGTGCAGATACAAATTTATTTATACAAGAAGAATACGTTATAATTAACTACTGTTGTGAAAGCTGTGAATTTTATGTGTATAATTAATAAAATCTTAATTGTTAAATAAGTAAATAGATGGACAGTTAATACAAATATGAAGAGGGCATTAGCTAGACAATTTAAGGGAGAACAGTTGATTTTTATCAAGTCAATAAATTCTTATAAAATAACAATAAAACTTAGAATAATAGAGGTTAGATTATATCACATTTTAGATCATTGGATAATTGTGGGTACTAGCATCCAAAACAAATAATCTTGAAGAGCTCTGTTTCCCATATTTTTTTATTGATGTATTGTAATTATACATAATAGTGGGATTCAGTGTCATGTATTCGTACATGCATGTATAGGACCATATGATTGGGTCAATATTGTTCCCTAGTATTTCGCCTTTCCATCCCTGCCTCTCTTCCTCTGACCCTTTTCCTCTACTCTACTGATCTTCCTTCAATTGTGATGAGGTCCCTTCCCCTCTTCGTTTCTCTTTTTTTTCTGTTAGCTTTCACATACATGGGAAAACATACCATCCTTGACTTTCTGAATTCGGTTTATTTTCCTTAACCATAATATGCTTTCAAGTCTCATTCTAATTTTTAGTTTTTATATTCCACCTCTATCATGAATTATTCAAGGAAATTTATAACTTGAGAATCTTTTTCTTTTTCAATGAGCAATTAATTTTTTGATTTTTGGAATTTTATTAAGTGCAGACCAATTATACAGAACAATGGGGTTTGTTGTGCCATGTTGTACATGCACATCACAGTTTGGCCATTTCTGCTCTCATATTCCCCTCCCCTCCATCCCCTTCTTCTCTAATAGTCTCTCTGCTACTCTTTTTTCTCCCTAGATTTCACATAAAATGAGAGAAAACATGTGATATTTTTCTCTTTTGAGTCTGACTTGTTTCGCTTAACAAAAGGATCTTGGGATTCTGTCCATATCCATGCAAATGGCATGTTTTCATTCTTCTTTTTGACTGAATAATACTCCACTGTGTATGAATACCAACTTTTCCTTATCTATTCATCTATTGATGGGACCTAACATGAAGGAATCCTTTTCTTTTTATGAGGATAATTAAATTTAAAGTAGAATGTCAATTTTCCTTCTTAAAATTTAAGCAAGGAAAAACTCCAAAGTCATACGCACCTATCTAAAATAAATTACTTTTTGATTCAAACATAATAAAGATATATGAAGAAAAAGAAATAGGGAAAAACTAGATGACCCACAAGTAAGTTGCTTCTCTGCAGACCTCAGTTGCAAGTGAATGTTAATCGAGTAACATACGGGGGCAGATGGTGACTGCAAAAGCAAAATAGTTACCTGATACTGCTCAAGAAATGGTCCTGGTTTTGGGAACGGGACCCCCAGACCAGGGACAGGGTGGTTGGAGGAGGAGCTAGCGGGATGGGGGGAGCGCCTCACCCCTGACTACACCTAGACAGGGACCTCGCCCTGCTGCAGCTCGCGACGCAGGTGATCTCTAGAGACTGCAACCCACCACCTCTGGCCTCATCTTCTCCAAGCGACCCGGTCGCCCACTTTGTCGCCTCCACCCAGGGCCCGCCCATTTCACTCCTTGGCAAGTTCGGGCTACGCTCCCAGCCCCTGCCTTCCCCGCCGGAGGCGCTGCCCCCAAACACTGCTAGGCTGGGCATCTGGCCATCGCCTTGACAGACGCGTCTCTGCTAATCCCGCGGACTTTCCAAGGACCAAGGAGAGACTAGAAGAGGTCAGTGATGAACTTTTCTAGAGAAAGAGCATTACGAAGACCGCAGTTCAAACAAGGCCTGTCCCAGACCACGCTTCTATTGGAAATAGTAGTGACAGTTTTGTACTGAGCAGAAGTGGAAGGGTCAGCAAAATCTCAGGGGTCATAAGCCACACCCACTGCCTTTAACTAGCAGCAAGCAGAACCCTAACAGCGGATTCTACTGAGTTTGAATCTAGAACCTTTAGAGCTTCTATTCTGGGACCTAAAGTAAAGATGTGCTTTGGGAAGCATTTCAAGAAGACAGCAAAAGTTTGGAGACAAGAATATATGATTTGAGTAGTATAGTAACATAATCTATTTGTCTTTTTATATGGAATTTTAATTGTTTCTCACTAATGATAGGGAAACTGATATGAAACTGTAGGAAGAAAAATATGTTTATATTATAAGTGTTTGATGGAATTCATACAACAGTTTGATGTATTTAAAACTGTCTCTTGGCGTGTATAACTAAAAGTACTGTTGTGTTATATGTACTCAGACCGCCCAAATGTAGTGTTCAACAAGCTCTGAACAACTGTACAGCCGTTGGTTCTTTGCTGTTGTCATTGTGCACCCAGTTATTCACACTGGCAGTGCAGGAATTTGGGGACCAGATCTGAGTCCAAGAAGAAGGAAGAGGTTTCTGATACGCAGTGCTTAATTGTGGGTGAGTTTCCTTCAGATGGATATATCCACCACCTGAAAGTCTATTCCATGACAGATACAGGTCAGGGTCACTCATAAAAATCTACCCCAACTGGCTTTTTACTGCGAGTCCCTGACTCTTGGGAAGATTCAGGCTGTCTTTTCCCATCTTTGTAGAATGAGGGCATTGGCACCTGAGAATCACTTAAATGTCAGAACAGTGAAGCTGCACAACCACAGGCTCCATCTGGCCTACCTCAGCTTTCACTAAATGTTGTAAAATACTCTATTTTCTTAGGTTTTGAGGGGGGGGCGGGGGGTGGGTGTTTTGTTTTGTTTTCTTCCAGAGATTGAACCCAGGGAACCTTGACCATTAAGCCACATTCCTAGACCTTTTTTAAATTTTGAGACAGTGTCTTGCTACATTGCTGAAACTGGCTTTGAACTTGTGATCCTCCTGCCTCAGCCTCCCCAGCCACTGGGATTAGAGGTGTGTGCCACTGCACCTCTCTTTCTTTCTTTCCTCCTCCTCCTCCTCCTCCTTCTTTCTTCTTCTTCTTCTTCTTCTTCTTCTTCTTCTTCTTCTTCTTCTTCTCCTCCTCCTCCTCCTCCTCCTCCTCCTCCTCCTCCTCCTCCTTCTTCTTCTTCTTCTAAAATATGAAAACCAGATCCTGTAGGTTGTGGTCAAAAGGAAAAACCATAGTAGATGTAAGGGCAGCTGTAATCCTGGACTGGGTGAAGAAGGTGTGGATTAGCTGTGCTACCACTTGACCTACTGCTGGCTCAAGCTCTTGAATAGACGCATTGCTTAGTTGCTGGATACTTGGAAACTTCTGAAGCAGAAGGGAACCTCTAACTTTTCCAACTTCTGAGATCTGCTGCACAGTTTGAAGGAGATCTGGGTCAGAGAGCAGAGCCAGTTTCCTCCTGAGGAAAGGGTTCTTGGTGGGTTCTTTGGATTGCTCTTGTACCAACTGAACAATGAGGCAGGATACTTCCATCTGGTTGGCCACTGGAAGAAACATCATCCCAAGGTCCAGCACAGTAAACTTTTGTATAACTGGGAAGTACTGTTCATTTATCTGTGTTTTTACAACTACTACAATCCCTTGAAACTTACCAGAATTTCTAACTTGAACAAGTCTTTTTCTGTAGGCATTTTCTGCCACCAAATCAGCTTCAGTGACAAAGAATGCAGGATTTTCTGGACAGGTAAAAATCTACAGGTGTCAGGCCATTCTCAAAAACGAGATTAATTTTCCCTTGCATCCCCTGTTCCAGCTGAGATCTGTGCCACTTCTCATTAGCTACAACATACCCCAAAGGCATGCGCAAAGGGGCCTATGCCTTCAGGGAGGCCTGTGCCTTTTCCATCAGTGATCTGGACCTAAAGAGGGAAATGCAAAATGACACCTGGGCAGGCTCTCCTGCACAGGGCCCCACATTCCACTTTGAAGCCAAGGGCCTCTTTAGCAGGATCTTGTCTGCAGAGTGGTCTCTAAAAGTCTTAAGAACCCAAGAGATTTTTGTCTTCATGGCTGTGTCCCTTATTTTCAGCACTGCCTGGCCCCTGGTGGCCCAGCTCCACCTGTGCTATAGCTGCTCACTCCAGTCTAGGGCTAGGACCTAGCTGGCAGGGACCCTACTTCCGCCCTAGTCACCATTCATTCTTTGGTGGAGTTAAATACAACTTTGGTGATGTCTTATATGTATTTCTAATTTTTATTGTTACAAATGGCTCCACTGTTGAATTAATAAGTTAGTGAATTGATTACTTGATTAATTAATTTGAAACAGGATCTTACTGTGTGACCCATGATTACTTTGCACTTGAAATCTTCCTGCCGCAGCTTCTGAAGAGCTGAGAATACAGTCCTGAGCCAGCACATCCAGCTGGACCTAAACATTTAGACAACAGTTTGATCTTTTGTTAGTCTGTCTCAGTGTGGAACAACCTTCAGTTTTCACTACCTTCAGTCTTCTAAGATAAATGTAAAATGTCCCTTAGTTGCATTTTTCTGGTATGTTTCATCATGATCAGACATTGTGTTTGGGGAGAAAAGCCTCCCAGAAGAGATTCAGCAATTTTTTTTCATTGCATCCTCTCATGTGACCTATAATTTTGATTTCCCCTTTTTTGATGATGTTAACATTGGTCAATGGAGGTGGTATCTGCCGGGTTTCTCTTCTGAAATGTTGATCCTTCGCTTTCTAATTCTTGAGTGTTTTGTGGAGAGACAATTGGAGACTATATAGCTATCTGCTTTCCTCATCGAAATTTCCATTTCTTTATTCATTAGTATGGATCTGTGGTTGATTTCACTTAGTGGATGATAATTTTATATTATTATTTCTGGAAAATTATATTTCTCTTTGGAAGCTTTTATTTTAATAACTTCAGGATGGATGTAAGAATTGCATACATAATTTCTTGGATACCTGTCTGTAGTTGTGAATATTTTACTATATTTTCTTCATCCTGTCTGCCTTCCCCATTTCTCAGAGTAATATCAATGTAGATAAATAAATAACTAAATGCTTTCTCCCTGAATCTCTTGTGAGTAGTAGACAGAATGACATTGTACTCCTAAACACTTGTATTTCCTGAAATCAAGGAATGATAATATGATAGCTTAATGTTGACAACCAACAAATTAAAAATTGGTTCACTCTTAAAACCAAATCAGCAAATCATAAAAAAAGAAATAATCCTTTATGCATTATGCCATCAATGCCACTAAAATTAATAACAAACTAGCAATCAATAATATTTTAAATATAATTTCAGGTTTATTCTTGTATCTCAGAAGCCATTCTTTCCCTCAGTTCTATCAGTGCTACATAATTGAAATAGTCATCTTCAACCCGATTCTTTGCTTGAATTTTTATTTGTGAGATTGGCTCATGTTGTTAAGTTTAGTTTCTCTGGTGGTGTGTAGTTCAGCATGGATCCTATATACAATCCATTGATCCCTTTTCCTGTTGATGGAAATATGGTGATTTAAAAAATTTTACAGTATAATGCTAAGTGAAGTTAGCCAATCCCCAAAAAACAAATGCCGAATGTTTTCTCTGATATAAGGAGGTTGACTCATAGTGGCGTAGGGAGGGGGAGCATGGGAGGAATAAATGAATTCTAGATAGGGCAGAGGGGTGGGAGGGAAAGGGAAGGGGCAGGGGATTAGCAAGAATGGTGGAATGTGATAGACATCATTATCCAAAGTACATGTATGAAGACACGAATTGATGTCAACATACTTCATATACAACCAGAGATATGAAAAATTGTGCTGTATATGTGTAATGAGAATTGTAATGCATTCTGCTGTCATTTACTTTTTTAAAAAAAACAATTAAAAACATTTTACAGTTACAATGTTGCTATATACATTTGTACTTCATGTTGTGAGTGCTTCTCTAACATTTCTACTTGGAGTGGAAGTGACATGCTGGTTCAAACAATGCTATTTTTTCTTATTATGCTTTGCCTGCAAGTGCTTATCAATTTTTATGAACTCAAAATTTGCCTTTCAACTGATGACTCCCAAATCTATAACTCCAGTTTTGTCCTGTCTCCCACACATCTGACTTCTTTCTCCATCTGCTGTGTAAATATTCTACGAAGGAAAACTGTGAATATGCCACTAACACTGCACACTTATCCTGTCCAAGAAGGAGATAAATAAATGATTATTTGATTCCTGAAACATCTTATATAATGCCTACATATAGGTATTATGATCCCCATTTTACAGTTGAGAAACAGAAAAAGAGGTCACTCAACTAGAAGGTGGCAGAGCCAGAACTTAAAGCCAGTTAGCCTGGCTCCCCAGTTCAGGGTCTTACCCCATTATTCTGATTATTTTTATGCTGTTCTAATAAAAATAAAAGAGTCAGAGCATGTTCTAGTTCTTTGGCTATTATATGCTGTGCTGTTTATCTTCATTCTTGTATCTTTGTCTACATGTAAGATTATTTTCTTAAGATCCTTGCATATTTTCATTTATAATATCAAATCAAAGTATGGAAAATAAGAATGTTGACACTATTGATCTATCAATAGATGAATGAATAAAGAAAACATGGTATATACACACAATGGAGTATTATTCAGTCTAAAGTGAAATGATGTACTTTGTGCTAATAGATGGATTTAAGACAGCATGTTACTGAAATAAGCCAGACATGGGAGAACAAGTACTGCATGTTCTCTGAGATGTGGAAGCTAAAATAAGTTGACCTGAAAGTACAATAATGATTGGGAAGAGGAGAAAGGGGTGGAAAAGGGTAGGAGGACAGTTTACTTATTTATTTATTGTGTGTGTGTGTGTTATTTGGGATGAAGCCCTGGGCCTTGCTCATGTTAGGCAAGTGATCTACCACTGACCAAGCTACATTTCCAACTCTGGGTGGTTGGATTTGATCAGTGTGTGTTATATGCACGTATGGAAATATCACTTTAAACTCCATTAATATTTACAATCAATACAGGTTGATTAAAAGGAAAGTAACACTATTTGAGTGATCCTCTGGAAGGAAGAATCCCTGCATGCTATTTGCTAAAGACCTATTTCATGGTCAAATAGTCCCGGAGCCCCGATCGTAATGTCAGAAAGGAGACGAAGACAATAAAACTGGTCCCACCATCATGAGCACATCTATAAAATGGTATGAATGAAGTGTGGTGTCAGGAGGAAAGTGTGGTGTGCATGTAATAATGTTTGTGTAACCATGCTGCTGTTGACTACCTCCTTGCCTACAGACTGAACAGATATTGGTGAATCTAGGAGATAAATTTTTTCTTTCTTCTTCTTCTTCTTTTTTTTTTTGTGTGTGTATGTATATGGCTTAGGACCTGTTTAAGAGCAATTTGATGCAGTGGTTGCCATGGTAAATGTTTTTCCTAAGAACTAAGTAATTGTTTGAAGCTGTTTTAATTTACCATTATCTAGTTTCAGAGTGATTTAAATGCTTTCACTTTCCCCTCTCATTTAAACATTTTATCTATACCAGAATTCCTTTTTTTATCTTTTCCTGGGGACAAAAAAAACCATACCTCATTAAGGATAATAGCAGAATTATATTCATTCTCCTCCAAAGAAAATCCTGGATGTGTTTTCTATTGTTTTTGGCCTGTAAGACATAAGACATCTGACACTGGATTCACATTTTAGGATCTTTTAAACCAGGCAACAGACCTCAGTCTTCAAGAATTCAGGAAAAAAGGGCAATTGAACTGCTTACCATGGAGGAGGTATTTGTGAATGCTTATAATATAGATGTGTTCAAGGACATCATAATGCAACCATCCATCACTCAAACTCTAAAAGACAAATTTATTTTTTCTGTATTTTATACTGGTACATTATAATTATTAATAATGGTGGGATTTGTTTTTACCTATTCATATATGCATACAATATAGTAATATAATTTAGTCAATATCCTTCCCCAGTATTTCCCCTTCCTCTCTTCTTCTCCCTCCCCCTTGTGCCTTTCCTCTACTCTACTGATTTCCCTTTGATTTTCATGAGATCTTACCTGCCCCCAATTTTTATTTTCCTCTTTCCTCACTAACTTCCACATATGAGAGAAAACATGTGATGTTTGACTTTCTGAATTTGGCTTATTTCACTTAATGTAATGTTCTCAAGTTCTACCCCTTTTCCTTCAAATGACCTAATCTTATTTATCTTTATGGCTGAATAAAATATCATTGTGTGGAGCTGGGGTGTAGCTCAGAGCACTTGCCTAGCATGTGTGAGGCACTAGGTTTGATCCTCAGTACCACATAAAAAAATAATAAATAAATAAAATAAAGGCATGCTGTCTGTCCATCTACAACTATTAAATTTTTTAAAAAAAAAATGTCATTGTGTATAATGCCATATTTTCTTTTAATCCATTAATCCATTGAAGGACACCTAGGCTGGTTCCGTGATTTGGTATTGTGAATTGTGCAGCCCTAAATTTAGATATGTATACATTACTATAGTATGCTGACTTAAATTCTAAAAGAAAAAATTTAGGTACAGTTTTACAGCATAGGTGAGTTCTTTAGCTGTGGTGGCAGCATCGATTGCCCTATGTCCTGGGGCTTATGCTATTATTGACTCAGGGATCCCAAGATAGTGAAGTATCCTCCCCCAAAAAAGGACTCAGACACAAAACTAACACCAAGAACTTAAGTGGATACAAACAGGATTGAGAAACATCAAGGAGGAGAATTTTTGTTGAAACTATACACTCATAAAAATATCTAACCCAGCTAAGCCAAAAATGTTCAGGGATATTTTAATCACATGGCCAGATATTTGCCATATTCTTTTAGGATAATCTTTGCTTTTGTCCCTCAAAAATCTGGTTATTTTCTAAGGTGATATTATATGTTTTTGTTTTTCCCGAATACCCTTCTTTTCTAGGCTGCACAGCAGTCTACCCATTACCTGGACACCCATTGGTCTCTCTTTCCTGTTTTTTATCCTCTCTCCTCTTCCCTCCTTAGTTTTGTCTTCCACCTGCCCTCTCTTTATCCCTCCATTTCTTTCTTCCTCCATTATTAGTTTTAGACCATCCCAAGGAAATCATCAAAGGTGGAAATATTCAATATTCTTTTCCTGGAGCATTTTGAGGTTCTGGGACTGACCTTGAGTATGTGGCACATGTGACTGGCTTGGGTTTTGTGGGCCAGAGTTCCTAATAAGGGGCTCCCACCAGCTTTTCATAGTCTCTAAAATATCAGGACTTATGTTCATGTTGGTTTTCAGAAATCAGAATATTCCTTGGAAAGGTAAATCATCAAAATGATGACTTATTAGATAATTTTCCATGTTTGACATCTGGCAGGGAACAAGAGTTTTAAAAATTATGACACAGATAAGTTAGAAAGGATACTGGGAGATCTGATGGCAGAAGGAAAGGAACTTCCCTGCACTTTTGCCGAGATGAACCCTACCATAATTAAGGGCAGTCTTTATGTACCCTCCCTCTCCCAATCCCAGAATTCTTTAAACCTTCCTTTCTATTCTTCCTTCTTTTCTTCTTCCCAATGTATAAAGCTCAAAAGGTTTTGGTCCGTAAAAAAATAATAAAGATTTGACAAATGAGGGGAAAGTCACTTACACCACGTAGGAAATTTCCCCAACAGAATTTTTTCAGTAAAATTTTCCTTTAGTGAGTCTTTCTGTTAGGAAAAAAAATGCCCTTTGGAAACTAGTTGAATTACCCTATTAAAAAAAATCTAACTAAACATTACTAAACTGTGGTTTCACTAAACAATGAAGTTTTCTAAAATGATATTATGTCTCACTAGCAGTGGCACCTGCTTAAACAAACTCTCCATGGATTGTCCTGCGTTGCTTGAAGGTTCAGGGCAAAACTCCTGCCAAATTTTGTAAGATAACAATCAAATACAGAATGACCTTGATAGATCATTTTCTTATTTTAGCAAAACCACATTCTTCTTTGAGAAAGGTCAAACTCAGGGCAAAGGTACAGCTGGCTTCTTTATTGGTCTTTTACAAGCTTTTCACCTGATAAAGGATGTAATGAGGTCAAAGGGGAAATTGTTTTATCTTGAGATTTCACAATTTCATCTTAAAGTACCTAATCCTTTGGGCCAATTATTTCTGGATTTCTATTATTTTGTTACTAATTAGTTGATGCTAAATTTAAAAATTTTTTTTTGCCTTACTGGGGATTGAACTCAGTGGTACTGAGACCGGGCAAAAAGACAGTCAGTGTGGACAATGAATGTTTGGGTCAAGAAGATGGGTCAAGGAAATAGAATGCTAATACTTCTAGAGCACATCCCCCTCCTCCTCACTTGTTGTCATGTTCCTGTGTCTCCAGGGAATTGTTCCTCCCAAGACGGGGTTGTTAAAGAGTACCCTCTTCCTGCCTTTCTGGGCAGTTATGGAAAATAGGGAGTGGTACCCCCTGAACTTTTGGTCATGTAGGCAGGGGAGGAGGGGACAGGAGAAGAAAGAAAACCTGACATCTATAAAAGGGGCAGGATACCCCCCACACTCTCGGGGCACCAGCTCTGGACCCCCTCCTCTCCAGAGGAGGTAAATTGCAGAGGCTTACAAAGCTTGCAAGATTTCCAAGGCTTGCATGGGACCAGTTGGAGCCAAAGGAAAATGCTCTTGCCTCTGCATTTCTTGGGGGGGGTCTCTCTGGGATTGTCCTGGAGGCCTGGAGGTAAGCGCCCCTATACCGCGCATCTTTCTGAGGTGCACCTTTCTGCCACTTTCTTTTCTTTCTGGAGGACAATAATGGGCATCTGTTGGCTAATTAAGTGCAGTTCATGCAAGCTGCCATTCTACAAAACTAGGGTGACAGAGTTCATGGCCTAAGTGGCTCCCAATCCCTGCCTTGCGTGTCAGGCATGTTGAGTTTTGCCAAAGCCATTTCTCACTATCCAATCCAGGCTTGGAGCATATCTGTCCTGACACAGTGTCTCTAATGCTGGTCTGCATTTGGATGCAAGGAGATGGACAAAGGGGTGGAACAACTTTGAGATTCTGGCCGGGGCCACTCTCCAATGAATCGTAAAGATTTCTCCCTGGACCTCTTCTCTGACTGCCCTTATGGGTGGTCGATCAAGTGGCCCTGAGCAAAAGCCCCCGTGACACATACCTCTGTAGAAGCCAAACTACACTTTCCTGTGTTCATTTCTCCCCTCCACTCACTGATCAGACTCCAGCCATAGAGACATAAGGAAATGCCTAGGTTCCCTTTGTTTGCATATTAAGCCTTTACAAGACAGAAGGGATTCCCATAGCTGTTTCTCTGCTCCTGTGTGCTCTGCAAGCTTCTTTGAATGCAAAAAGGGAGATTTATGCCCTCAGCCTTCTGAATATTCCTTTGGCCCATAGAGAGCATAAACTCTTTTTCTCTTTTTCCAGCCTTTTCCCACTACTGTTTTGTTGCTGCCAAATATGATCTCCATACAAACTCTCTGATACAGAATTATGGCCATCAGAGGAAATATAAATTTTAATATGCTCAGCCTGTTCTGTAAAAGGGAAGGAAATAATCCGAAGCTTCTATGTGCAGGCCTAAGGACTTCCTTGTTTAAAAAACTCAAATTGTGCCAAACATGTAAATTAAATTCAACTATGAGCCTCCATTCTAAGTGAGGCCAAATTCTACACCGCCCAAAAAAGTTCATTAACACAGACAGATCAAGATTCATTACAAAAGGGGGTCCCATGTTCTCCCAGGGATTACAAATCATACGGTAAGGATGGATAATCTGAGATTTGCATCATTTTCATGGCCACCCATGGAAAAGCCCACGGGTTATGACCACACTGATGATGTAGCAGTTAAATCCAGAGTTCATCCATGGAAGGAGGGATGGAAACTGGTGGCCAGTAGAGGGTCCAGCACTGGGGAGACATCCCCTAGCCAAAGAGACAGTTCTTTGGTGCAGGCACTTATGGGTTCTGTTCTTTTTTGTGCAGTTCATGTTGTTGTTCAGAGGGGAACCTCGTCCTCAAAAGAATTGATGGGAGATTATGTCTCATAATTTTCTGCATCCAAACCTGGTCTGATTACCAACTGGGGAAATGGAAAAAAAATGGTTAAAATGCCCTACACATGAGGTTCTGCTCAAAACAGCAGCTTCCCTTCTTAGCTTCTGCCAGATTTCTATCTCTCCAAGGCTTGCCTTTGAAAGGTAAATTGCAGAGGCTTACAAAGCTTACAAGATTTCCAAGGCTTGCATGGGACCAGTTGGAGCCAAAGGAAAAAAAGGTGTCACTTTTAAAAGTCACTGTGGGACCTAAATAGTTGGCTATCTTACCTGCTCTCCATTCTACCACCTACTTTCTTAATACAGCACAGGGAAGGAAAATGGAATGATCTCATAATATAAGTCTTCTTTACCTTGAAAATCTTTCCTTGAGGATTTCAGAACCCTTACATTCTTTGAATGCCTGAACTGATTCAAATCTGAGTGAACTCTGATCTAATAAAAAATGCTCTGTATGCTCCTTTTCTAGAGTAATTATATTTATATCATTTTTAGGACTTCTGTTTTTTAAAAATTCTATATTTTTGAGCTCACAATTTTATGGTAAATTCATAATATATTAATTAACATATTTCCTGATCAGCTTATTTTATGTAACTATAGAGGATTTTTACATGTCTTTGTTCAGAGGTCCACTTTTCAAGGGTTAGTTCTCAAATACATTGGAAAATCTCCTTTAAAAAAAAGTCCTAAGAGCTGTTGGTGGCGCACACCTGTAATCCCAGCAGTTTGGGAGGCTGAGGCAGGAGGACCGAGAGGTCAAAGCCAGTCTCAGCAATGATGAAGCACTAAGCAACTCAATGAGACCCTGTCTCTATAAATAAAATACAAAATAGGGCTGGGGATATGGCTGAGTGCCTCTGAGTTTAATCCTCAGTAAACCTCCCCAACAACAACAACAAAAAGTCCTAAGGACATAAACTTGGTGATGTTGGGAATAAATCTCATAGCCTTTGATTTCACTGACCACAATGGCAGACTTTACACCTAGCATTTCCAACAGTACAGGCCTGCCCTATATTTAAGTCATAATGTAAAAGTCTGATAAGCTCTATTTTAATTTCTAACAGGTTAAATCTAATAGAGGCTTTAATAAACATCTGTAGAATTTTCTCCTCCCTGTGGAGATCTATTTACAAAAAGTTACAAGATGTTTGTTTCCTGTCCATTTTTTTGTATGTGTGCACACCTGTGTATTGTATTGTTGTGTCTATATATGTGCTTGTGTCAATATATATTGAACACGGTATCAAAACTGACATAATTGAGCACTCATAAATCAAAATTTAAATAAGAAATGAATCCAAATACCTTTTAGTCCACATGCCTTAAAAAAAGATTCAATTTATTTTTATTTTTTTAAATTTTTATTTTTTTTTTTATTGGTTGTTCAAAACATTATAAAGCTCTTGACATATCATATTTCATACATTAGATTCAAGTTGGTTATGAACTCCCAATTTTACCCCAAATACAGATTGCAGAATCACATCGGTTACACATCCACATTTTTACATAATGCCCTATTAGTAACTGTTGTATTCTGCTACCTTTCCTATCCTCTACCATCCCCCCTCCCTCCCCTCCCATCTTCTCTCTCTACCCCATCCACTGTAATTCATATCTCTCCTTGTTTATTTTCCCATTCCCCTCACAACCTCTTATATGTAATTTTGTATAACAATGAGGGTCTCCCTACATTACCATGCAATTTCCCTTTTCTCTCCCTTTCCATCCCACCTCATGTATCTGTTTAATGTTAATCTTTTCTTCCTGCTCTTCCTCCCTGCTCTGTTCTTAGTTGCTCTCATTATATCAAAGAAGACATTTGGTATTTGTTTTTTAGGGATTGGCTAGCTTCACTAAGCATAATCTGCTCTAGTGCCATCCATTTCCCTGCAAATTCTATGATTTTGTCATTTTTTAGTGCTGCGTAATACTCCATGGTGTATAAATGCCACATTTTTTTTATCCATTCATCTATTGAAGGGCATCTGGGTTGGTTCCACAGTCTAGCAATTGTGAATTGTGCTGCTATGAACATCGTTGTAGCAGTATCCCTGTAGTACGCTCTTTTAAGGTCTTCAGGGAAAAGTCCAAGAAGGGCAATAGCTGGGTCAAATGGTGGCTCCATTCCCAGCTTTCCCAGGAATCTCCATACTGCTTTCCAGATTGGCCACACCAGTTTGCAGTCCCACCAGCAATGTACAAGAGTACCCTTTTCCCCACATCCTCTCCAGCACTTGTTGTTGTTTGACTTCATAATGGCTGCCAATCTTACTGGAGTGAGATGGTATCTTAGGGTGGTTTTGATTTGCATTTCTCTGACTGCTAGAGATGGTGAGCATTTTTTCATGTACTTGTTGATTGATTGTATGACCTCCTCTGAGAAGTGTCTGTTCAGGTCTTTGGCCCATTTGTTGATTGGGTTATTTGTTTTCTTATTGTTTAATTTTTTGAGTTCTTTGTATACTCTGGATATTAGGGCTCTATCTGAAGTGTGAGGAGTAAAAATTTGTTCCCATGATGTAGGCTCCCTATTTACCTCTTTTATTGTTTCTCTTGCTGAGAGAAAACTTTTCAGTTTAAGTAAGTCCCATTTGTTGATTTTTGTTATCAACTTTTGTGCTATGGGTGTCCTATTAAGGAATTTGGAGCCCGACCCTACAATATGTAGATCGGAGCCAACTTTTTCTTCTATCAGACGCAGAGTCTCTGATTTGATATCTAGCTCCTTGATCCACTTTGAGTTAACTTTTGTGCATGGCGAGAGGAGGGGATTCAGTTTCATTTTGTTGCATATGGATTTCCAGTTTTCCCAGCACCATTTGTTGAAGATGCTATCCTCCCTCCATTGCATGCTTTTAGCTCCTTTATCAAATATAAGATAGTTGTAGCTTTGTGGATTAGTCTCTGTGTCCTCTATTCTGTACCATTGGTCCACCCTCCTGTTTTGGTACCAGTACCATGCTGTTTTTGTTACTATTGCTCTGTAGTATAGTTTGAAGTCTGGTATCGCTATACCGCCTGATTCGCACTTCCTGCTTAGAATTGCTTTTGCTATTCTGGGTCTTTTATTTTTCCATATGAATTTCATGATTGCTTTATCCATTTCTACAAGAAATGCCATTGGGATTTTGATTGGCATTGCATTAAACCTATAGAGAACTTTTGGTAATATCGCCATTTTGATGATGTTAGTTCTGCCTATCCATGAACAGGGTATATTTTTCCATCTTCTAAGATCTTCTTCTACTTCTCTTTTTAGGGTTCTGTAGTTTTTATTGTATAAATCTTTCACCTCTTTTGTTAGGTTGATTCCCAAGTATTTTATTTTTTTTTGAGGATATTGTGAATGGAGTGTTTTTCCTCATTTCCGTTTCAGAAGTTTTGTCGCTGATATACAGAAATGCCTTTGATTTATGCGTGTTGATTTTATATCCTGCCACTTTGCTGAATTCATTTATTAGTTCTAGTAGTTTTTTTGTAGACCCTTTTGGGTCTTCTAGGTATAGAATCATGTCATCTGCAAATAGTGATAATTTAAGTTCTTCCTTTCCTATTTTTATGCCTTTAATTTCTTTCGTCTGTCTAATTGCTCTGGCCAGTGTTTCGAGAACTATATTGAATAGAAGTGGTGATAGAGGGCATCCCTGTCTTGTTCCAGATTTTAGGGGGAATGTCTTCAATTTTTCTCCATTGAGAATGATGCTAGCCTGGGGCTTAGCATAGATAGCTTTTACAATGTTGAGGTAAGTTCCTGTTATCCCTAGTTTTTCTAATGTTTTGAACATAAACGGATTCTGTACTTTGTCGAATGCTTTTTCTGCGTCTATTGAGATGATCATATGGTTCTTATTTTTAAGTCTATTGATGTGGTGAATAACATTTATTGATTTCTGTATATTGAACCATCCTTGCATCCCAGGGATGAATCCTACTTGATCATGGTGCACAATTTTTTTGATGTGCCTTTGTATCCGATTCGCCAGAATTTTATTGAGGATTTTTGCATCTAGGTTCATCAGAGATATTGGTCTGTAGTTTTCTTCCTTTGAGGTGTCTTTGTCTGGTTTCGGAATCAGGGTGATGTTGGCCTCATAGAATGAATTTGGCAGAGCTCCTTCTTTTTCTATTTCCTGAAATAACTTGAAAAGTATTGGTATTAATTCTTCTTTAAAGGTTTTGTAAAACTCCGCTGTATACCCATCCGGTCCTGGGCTTTTCTTGGTTGGAAGTCTTTTGATTGCTTCTTCTATTTCATCTATTGTTATTGGTCTGTTTAAGTTGTGAGTATCCTCCTGACTCAGTCTGGGCAAATCATATGACTTAAGGAATTTATCGATGTCTTCACTATCTTCTATTTTATTGGAATATAGGTTTTCAAAATAATTTCTAATTATCTTCTGTATTTCTGTAGTGTCTGTTGTGATATTGACTTTTTCATCCCGTATGTTAGTGATTTGAGTTCTCTCTCTTCTTCTCTTCGTTAGCATGGCTAAGGGTCTGTCGATCTTATTTATTTTTTCAAAGAACCAACTTTTAGTTTTGTTAATTTTTTCAATAGTTTCTTTTGTTTCAATTTCGTTGATTTCCGCTCTGATTTTAATTATTTCTTGCCTTCTGCTACATTTGCTGTTGTTTTGCTCTTCCTTTTCTAGGGCTTTGACATGAAGTGTGAGCTCATTTATTTGTTGGATTTTCCTTTTTTTGAGGAATGACCTCCAAGCAATGAATTTCCCTCTTAAAACTGCTTTCATTGTGTCCCATAGATTCCGATATGTTGTGTCTGTATTTTCATTTATCTCTAAGAATTTTTTGATTTCCTCCTTTATGTCTTCTGTAACCCATTGATCATTCAGTAACATATTGTTCATTTTCCATGTGATGTAGGATTTTTCCTTCCTTCTTTTATCATTGATTTCCAGTTTCATTCCATTATGATCAGATAAAATGCATGGTATTATCTCCACCCCTGTATATTTACTGAGGGTTGCCATATGGCATAATATATGGTCTATATT
Organism: Marmota monax; assembly: GCF_021218885.2. Lineage (NCBI taxonomy): Eukaryota > Metazoa > Chordata > Mammalia > Rodentia > Sciuridae > Marmota > Marmota monax. The sequence goes on from NW_026693273.1 coordinate 35,314, forward strand.
TGAGGAGGATCCATGTGCTGCTGAGAAAAAAGTATATCCACTTGATGATGGTTGATATATTCTATATATGTCAGTTAAGTCTAGGTTATTGATTGTGATATTGAGTTCTATAGTTTCTTTATTCAGCTTTTGTTTGGAGGATCTGTCCAATGGTGAGAGAGGTGTGTTGAAGTCACCCATAATTATTGTGTTGTGGTCTATTTGATTCTTGAACTTGAGGAGAATTTGTTTTATGAACGTCGCAGCACCATTATTTGGTGCATAAATATTGATAATTGTTATGTCTTGTTGGTGAATGGTTCTTTTTAACAGTATATAATGTCCTTCCTTATCCCTTTTGATTAACTTAGTCTTGAAGTCGATTTTATTCGATATGAGGATGGCCACCCCTGCTTGCTTACGAGGACCGTGTGCGTGGTATATTTTTTCCCAACCTTTCACCTTCAGCCTGTGTATGTCTTTTCCAATCAGATGTGTCTCCTGGAGGCAGCATATTGTTGGATTTGTTTTTTTAATCCATGTTACCAGCCTATGTCGCTTTATTGGAGAGTTTAAGCCATTAATGTTTAGAGTTACTATTGATATATGGTTTGTACTTCCAGCCATGTTTGATTATTTATCTTCTTCTTTTTTTTTTTTAATTTAGTTTGTTTCTCCATGGTTAGCTTTCCCCCTGCCCTCTGTCTTTATAGAGGCACTTCCCACTGATGGTTTTGGTTATTGTTTTTCATTTCTTCCTCGTGTAGTGTTTTGCTCAAGATGCTTTGCAATACTGGTTTTCTGGTTGCAAATTCTTTTAGCTTTTGTTTATCATGAAAGATTTTTATTTCATTATCGTACCTGAAGCTTAATTTTGCTGGATACAGAATTCTTGGTTGGCATCCATTGTCTTTCAGTGTTTGAAATACGTTGTTCCAGGATCTTCTCGCTTTCAGCGTCTGTGATGAAAAATCCGTTGTTAACCTTATTGGTTTACCCCTGAATGTAATCTGCCTCCTTTCTCTTGTAGCTTTTAGTATTTTCTCTTTGTTCCGTATATTGGATATCTTCATAACAATGTGTCTTGGCGTTGGTCTACTGTGATTTTGTGTGCTCGGTGTCCTGTATGCATCTACAATTTGTATATCCGTTTCCTTTTTTATTTCTGGAAAGTTTTCTGTAATTATTTCTTTCAGCAGGTTACTCATTCCCTTGGTTTGAATCTCTGTACCTTCTTCTATCCCGATGACTCGTAGGTTTGGTTTCTTTATGTTATCCCATATCTCTTGGATGTTTTTCTCGTGGTTTTTAACCAGCCTTTCTGAGTTGGCTAGGCTCTTTTCAAGATGATATATTTTGTCTTCATTATCTGATGTTCTGGCTTCTACTTGCTCCACTCTGTTAGTGATACTCTCAATTGAGTTTTTAATTTGGTTTATCGTTTCCTTCATTTCTAGAATTATTGTTTGGTTTTTTTTTATAATCTCAATCTCCTGATAAAGACGCTTAACTTCTTCTTTTATCTGTCTATGTAATTCATTTTCAAAGTGTTCTTTCACTCTTTGGATTTGCTGTCTCGTATCTTCTTTAAGGTTCCATTCCATCTGTCTAAGGTATTCCTTGAGTTCTTTATATGACCATTTTTCTGCTGACTCTAGGTCCTCCTGAATATTTAGGCTGTCCTTCATTGTTTGTACTCCTTTTCTTCCTTGCTTTTTTATGCTGCTCATGTTACTTCTTGTTCTGTTTGACTGCTGAGTTACTGTTTACTCTTATAGATTTATTTGATGCTTGGGAGGAAAGATATTAGAAGGGAAGGGAAGAAGTCACTAAAGAGAATGAGAGTAGGCAGGTAGAATTCAAGGAAGGGGGAATAAGAAAATTGAAAAGAAATGAAAAGACAAAAGAAACAAGAATAACAAAGATTAGATAATAAAGAAAGAAAGAAAAGACTAAAAAAATTTTTTAACAAAAATAATAGCGATAATAAAAAAATGAAAATTAAAATTAAAAAAAAAATAATAATAATAAAATAAAAAAAATTTAAAAAAAATAGAAACATTGAAAAAAGTTAAAGAACATCAACAAATAAAAATTGAAACTGAAAGAAAAAGAAGAAAAAAAAAGAAAAAGAAAAGAAAAAAATGATGATAATAATAATAATAAATGCAGTCCTAGAGTTCTATTAACTTCTCTTCCAGTAGGTGGAGCTGTGCCCACTGGGCCAAGCTTCTCCTCTCAATAGGTGGGAACCATTCACTGTGCAGCAGCTCTTTCTCCTAGACTGGGCGGGTCTCCAATCCTGAGTGTCTAGGGCCTTGTCTTGTGTTTCCTAAAGCCAGGCCATGCTCACCTGTGGCGCTCACCACAATACTGGCTACACGCCAGGTCTGCTGCTCCTGGGAGCCCTGTTTTCATGAACACCTGGGCTCACTCTCCCTGTTTGCCTCCCTCAGACCCTAAGTTTGTAGAGCTTGGGGCTGAGATCCCCCAGCAAATTTGCTTGCCCTCCTGTAGCCACGCCCCCGGTAGCTGGTGCAAGAGACCTCAGTTGTCAGCACTGGTGGGAGCAGTAGCCGGGAGTTCCGCGCCGCGAGTCCCGCGCCACTCCTGATTCCCTCGGTCTGGTTATTGCGTTCACAGGAGAGCTGGGAGTGGCCCTTAAGTTTTCCCTGCTGTGTGGAGACAGATGACTAGGGGATTACACACCTGTCGCGCTGGTTTCAATGCAGTTATCTCCTCCGCCCGTGACGCCATTTCTCTGCCATGGTGGTATCCCTTGCAAATGGTGACCGTTTGTTCCCTTTGCCGGGTGACCAATGCAACGGGTGGGTCCTGACTGTCTCTCCCAATCCCCGTTTCAGTCCTGTGGCCACTGCCTATGAAGGCTCGGTTGGCTTTTACCTCTTTAAGTTCCTAAGGGCCGGCCAATTATTTCAGCGGGATCGTTAGTGCTGAGTCACACGAAGCAGGCGAACCGGAGCTTAATTGCCTCCGATTCGGGCTCTGTGTGTGTGTTCTGAGGGGCCCAGCCTGTACACCCCAGATCCACGCCAGCTCAGCATTGCCTAGTGATCCTGAGCAAACAGCATTTAGACAGTTTACGGCTCCCTATGCCTGCGCAGTTGAAGATGTCAGAGACTTGATCTCTCTGCGCCTGCCACCATGTTACATCTCCTCAGTGATATTCATGTTGCCCTTACAGCTTCCTGGCATAAGCAAGTTCTTGGGATTATACAAACTGCTGCTTCTGTTTCCAGTCCAGATTTCTAGAAATGAAACCCTGCCACCGTCGCCTCCGTCTCTGGGCTGCGCTCACGAGCGCCGCGCTTGTCTGCGACTGTAGCAGAGCCGCCCTGGCCTCCGCAGCTCTTCAGCCCGGTGCCTGTCCCCAGGGGCCCAAGCGGCTGCTGCCGCGGCTCTCCGTCCCCCTCCTCCAGAGCACGGGTCCCCTGGCAGGGGGGTGCAGAACGACCCCAGAGCAGGCTCTGCCCGAAGGTTCAGCGGCGAACAGGCCACCGAGACGCTCGAGGCTGCAGTCCAGCCTTCGGAGGACAGGGCTCGGCACGCAGCCCAGCTCCAACCTCTAGATGCTGCTGCCGGACAGTGTATACAGAGCCATCAATACAGCAAGCAGATAGCAAATGGCGGCTCCCGCGGAGTGGATTTTCGGCACAGAAACCACAGCCCCGCCAACAATCCCAATCCACAAACTCTCCCTGTATAAAAAATATTCAAAAAAAAGAAGAAAAAAAGAAAAAAAAAGGCGGGGCACACTGAGCTTTCTTTGCCTCGAGTACTTACAATCCACTGCTGATTACACATTCAGCTTCTCCGCCTGGAGCGAAGCGAAAGAGGAAGCAGATGGGAGCAAAGCGCCAGCGGCTCTGAGCAGCCAAGCGTCTCTTTTTTGATTTCTTTGTTCTTCCTGCTCCTTGGCAAAGTGGTCCGCTACAGATTAACGGTAAAAGGAGCTCTAACAGACTGTGCGAAATCTCTATTAAAGCCACTGCTTTGAGCACCACGCTCAGCACTTCAGCAACCCCTGTACGCAGCGGCCATCTTCTCGTGACTTTTAAAAGGTTCAATTTAAATTAGGTAAATAGATGAGAGTTAAGATGTCTTTAAAATTAGTAACTCAAGTTCTTCTAGGTGGTCAGACAATTAACAGTGTTGGTTTCTATAAAATATCCAGACTGTAATATCCATTGCTTCTAGGGTTTTTCTTCAACAGGAAAGAGATGGCTAATATTGTTAACTGTATTTGTATGATATCTTGGTTTTTGCAGTTAATAATGAGTAAATTAGATTTAACATAAATGGGATTAATCTTCATAAATGTGTTTGTTAAAGGAGACATCTGATTAATTTGCAAAGTAAAATGCTAAAACAACAACTGCTCAATATAAAATCAAGTACTTTGACTTCTTAAATTCCATAAGGTAATATATTTAAACATTATGTGTGTTTTCATAAATGGATAAATGAAAAAGGTTTAATATCACTTTCTGTGTTTTCACAAAAAAACTAGGAGGCTAAGAGTTAAGATTCAATCAGGTATAATTTTATATACTAAGAACACTGGGTTTCAATTAAAGTACCATAAAAACAAGGTATTTCATCTTATTAAGGTGGAGTAATTTGTCTAAATTCAGAAATTTTATATAAGAATTGTTTCTGAAAATAAATTTAAAAAGGGGTCAACAGCTAAGAAAGAGATATAAGAAGGTTC
>NW_026693274.1:0-5285 GCF_021218885.2 Marmota monax
GTCAACTTCTGTGTCGCGACCCCTTGCCCGCAAGGAAGATGCAACTCAGGAATCTTCTTTCAGCAGTTTATTCAGGCCCTTGATATTTCTTCTTCTCTCTCTCGGATGCCCCTCCCAGCCTTAATAAAGCATCCCAAGCCCCAATGCAAAGCTGCCGCGTGGAGCTTTCTCACAGGGTGGTGAAAAATCATGTGCCAACTTTCCCAGATAAGGAGTTGTTTGTCACAGACCACAGCGGAGCCAGCGTCATCTTGTAATGGCGACCATAGTCTGCAGAAACGGCAGAAGCGGCTCACCACAGTTCCCCCTTTTCTGTTTTCTTAAAACAATACAGGCGAGAGTAGAGGTCCTATCCCACTGTGCAGAAGTGGCTGCATAGTATGACTCAGTCCTAAGGAGGCGCCTTCCCCAGATCTGAAGCCATATCAGCCGACGCCTTTTTTCGTGGGGCGGGGCGTGGACGCGTCTAACCCGCATGCAATAGGACATGCTCTCCTTGAGGTCCACGTCAAGGATCACTCAAGTGCAGTGCCTTGCCTTGCATCCTGTATCGTGATGATGGTGGACGAAGGGGGGTAGCTGAGGCTGAACTGCGACTGTTTATAATGACAAACAAGTTGACAGCACCCTGAAAGAAAGGCACGAACTTCAAGGCGATAGAAAAGCACTAGTGTGGAAACCCATCTGCGTGCAATGGCAGTAAGACCGGCAGAGTGCAAGGGCTTTCCAACACTAAGAGAATAACAAGGAAAGTCATGTTGATCCCAGTGCAATGTTATAATAACTTGGGGTGTAACGACCATGACAAAGGTTTACTGCTTAAGATGCGCAAGCCAGACTTGAGGTGAGTTGCCATTTTCTAAAGCTGCAAGAGCTTGTATGATCATAGCCTTTTCTTGTGCATGGCGAGTTTTAAGGCGACAGAGAAGCCACAAACAAAGTACAACACCGAAGCAATACATTGCACCAAAAATGCCTACTCCCACCCACTCTTTGAAGAAGGAAAAAGCAGAAGATATCCAATCGGTGAATTGACCCAAAGTCACGGGATCGACACGGGTACTGTTCAAGACAGCTATCTGGGTTAGTTGAGACTGGATCATGTTTTCTGCTTCCATGGACCAGGTTCCGGATGGATACTCCCCGATGATGTGGGAGGCATTTCTGGAATCATAAAATCTGACAGAGGTTATACATAAATGTGCACGTTGATCAACACAACCCAAATGTACTAGGTCAGACAATTCCTCAACTTGAGCTTGAAGCAGATCTATCCTTTGATTAGCAGCCATAATCCCAGATAAAATGTGTTGATTAATTCTACTTTGAGATTCAAGTATGGTGGATGTTTGTTGAATAACCTGATTAAAAGTGGCAGCAGTTTGTACCTGGCTGGCCATGGCTACTCCAGCTATAACTGCTGCAGCAGCAGATACCGCCACAGCTGTCACTATGGCTGCCGTAATTCCAAAATCTCTATGGGCTCTAATCAGTTCAACAATAGGAAATGACTCTGGATCTGCAGTAACCGGGATCGGGACAAAGGTTGGAAATTTCATAACCATTGCCGTAGTCCAGGAGCCATTCCAACACTCAGACAAATAACAGGTAGTATTAGAACAATTAAGCATCCCCTGTAATGTAACATTAGCCAAAAGAAACAGGAACGGAGATTGGAGACGGACTGCTGCGGAGGGTAATGTAGCATTAGATAATTGTGAATTATTTGCAGAAATTTTAAGCCTCCTACCTCGCTCCGAGTCTTGGGTACTGCCAGAAACATTAAACAGCCAACTTTGGACTCCTAATATTTCCCTGGGGAAACACAAGCGCGGACTAGACTAGCCCAATCTGAGGGAGTCATGCAAAATCTAGTAAGTCCCTCCACCTGAGTGAGAGTGAAAGCGGCATCTATGCCATAAGTGCGGACAGATTCTGCCAAGGTTTTAATTATCTTAAAGTCTAAAGGCTCATGATATCTTCCCCTGTTATTGTCCTGAAATACAGGGTATGCAAGTCCCATATCTGTATTAACTGTCCTCCAAACTTGTGCATGAAAAGATCTCCCGGAACCTTGGCTCCCCCCCACATACGGAGGTGGGGCAATCGGCACCATATCTTCTTCTAGATATTCTACCTCCTCCTCCTCAGAGTTTTGTTGACCGATGTTAACTCCCTTCCCCTTCTTACAGTAGGCCTGCGTGCCCTGTGTCTCCTTTTTCTTCTTTTTCATTTTTATCTTATGTAGTTGTTGTAACAATATATCAAGGTCCTCAGAACTCTCTGAGTCGCTTGTGTTCTCAGGCGTTTTTAATTCGGTCAAGTCTGGGTAGAGCCTTCTCCTATTTTTTATCTTCAGGCTCTTTTGCCTTCTCACTACTGTTACTTTTAATACTCTCTGCCACTTCACTACATGATCCTTCAGATTTTTCCTCATGCAGTTGCTCAAGAATAGCTTGACCCTCACTCACAGCTTCCTGGCATTTACCATCTGTTATACATCCTCTAACTAACTTCCAAAGTGGTATAATGCCACCCTGCAAGGTACCTTGCTCATGAGGGAAATCTAGATCTTTCCCTAATTTGTCCCAGCTGGGAACCGTAAGACTCCCTGAAAAAGCAAACCAAGGAGCCGCTATATCAGCTTCTCTTAAAAACATCTGCAAAGTACTCTGCTTTATCTTAAGTCCTTTTGAATGTAACAACCCATTTGGGGCCAACAAAATTGGGCTTGAAGAAGCAACGCCCATAATGTTTTTAGAGCTATAAAGAAAGTGAAAGTACAAAAGTCCCCGCTCTCTTCCTTTTACAGGGGAGCGTTCCGTTCTATGAATTCCCCGCTCTCTTCCTTTTACAGGGGAGCGTCCCTGTCGTCACAACAACAAAAGAAGCACAAAAAACAAAACCAAAATGACACAACAAAAGAAACACAGAAAACAAAAGCGAAAGTAGAAGCGAAAGTACACAGTGCAGCTGCAATAAAATGTAAAGCTCTCTCTGTGTTTACAGAGGAGCTGCCCCGCTTTGGTCGTGGATCCCACTTACTAGGGACTAACCCCGCTTTGATAGCGGATCCCACTTATTGGGACTAACCCCGCTTTAGTCGCGGATCCCACTTACCTGGGACTAACCGGTGCACCACCCCTGACTGCTGAAAGTTCTGGTTCCCGGGTCTCGGCACCACTTGTCGCGACCCCTTGCCCGCAAGGAAGACGCAACTCAGGAATCTTCTTTCAGCAGTTTATTCAGGCCCTTGATATTTCTTCTTCTCTCTCTCGGATGCCCCTCCCAGCCTTAATAAAGCATCCCAAGCCCCAATGCAAAGCTGCCGCGTGGAGCTTTCTCACAGGGTGGTGAAAAATCATGTGCCAACTTTCCCAGATAAGGAGTTGTTTGTCACAGACCACAGCGGAGCCAGCGTCATCTTGTAATGGCGACCATAGTCTGCAGAAACGGCAGAAGCGGCTCACCACACTTCTGGTTTTCTCCAGGTCTGTGAAGAGGGGTATCTGTCTATGTGCCTGGGTTTACAGACAGTCCCCAGGTTCTTAATAGACACCTGCAGCTGGAACTTGCCTGACTGTGCCCCTGTCTTTTTCTCAGAGCCCCATTAACCTGCACGGTGGCTCAGTGCCCAGTGCTGTGTTGTTTGGGGCCTGGAACATGATACAGAGCAGGGCTTCCATCCTCAGCATGCCCCTGAGGAAGAGTAGAGAGAGGGCAGTGGGCTTCAGGGAGGCACCTGAGTCAGTGCTTCTTGCTTCACATTTCCTAAACACGGGTGCAGAGTTCTGACTCAGAGGTGCCTATGGTACGGCACAGTCTCCCTCTGTCCTCCTTCCCCAGAGCAGTCCATCTAAACTTTCCCATGTGTGTTCTTTTATTTAAAAAGTTTACTGTAGATGCCACATTATTGTTCTCATGGGTATTAGATTATGTTATGACAGATGTTTTCTTGAACGTAATTCACGAACTGTAACATTGATATTTTTAAAGTCTTCAGTTCCTTGGCCTGTTATGTACGCACAGGGTCATGCAACCTATGTCTTCATCTGAGCTTAGAACAGTTTCATCACTTCTTATAGGAAGCCCAGGTTTGCTAGCCTTCATCCACCATTCCTTCCTGCACCCTGGAAGTCGTGACTGCCTGTTTCTGCGGCTGTGCTCTACGTTTCTGTAAGTGGGCTTCATGGAGGCTCCTTCCATGTGGTGTGGTGGTCTCAGGGTTCATCAGTGCCATAGCTATGGTCAGTATTTCCCTGCCTTGTGTGACCCAGTCTTTCCAGGGTGTGGCAATATCATGACTTGTCTGTCCACGCGTCAGTGGTGCACACCTGGCGTCAGTCCTCCCAGGGTCTGCTGTCAGTGCAGTTCTGTGATGAGTGCTCGTGTCCAGGTGTTTGCATGGATTGCTTTCATTTCCCTTGGGCGGACACCCAAGAGTGCCATTGCTGGGTCAGATGGTAACTCTTTTCCCTGCCCAGCTGCAGGAGAGGTTTGGTAATAGGGGCAAGTTATGGTATGAAACCTGTCTTAGCCAGTGTCCTCCTGTTTCTCTTGATGGAACTGTCCTCAAATAGTTTTGGTTCACTTCCATGGTTCTGAAGAAACTGATTTGGTTGTTGTTATTTTCTTCTGAAGCTCTGCTAATGTGCTTGAACTTTGCTTCCAACAGATGCATCATGGTGGTCAACCAGCCCATTAGAAAACACTCTTCTCCCCACACCTTGACAGAAAAACATTCTAAGAAGGGCACATTGGTGTCTAAGGTCCCCTGCGATAGTTTCTTTCATTGCACAGTACATAGGCTGCTACTCTACTTCTCTTTAATTTTCCTTCATCCACTATTTTGATTTCTTTATTGAGCTGTAATTTGCATTCATCAAGTTCTCCAATTGAAGACTGCAGTTTGATGAGCTTTGAAGAATGTGCAGTCATGCAAGCTCCATCACAGTTATGAGGTGAAAATTTTCTGTCCCTGAGAGCAGTCCCTTCCCCCTGCACAGCCAGTCTCTTCTTCACATTCTGGCCCTTGGAAATCACAGGTCCGCTTTCCGTTGCTACAGTTAAGTCATTTATTGTATCTGCAGTGTATGGAGGTGGCTGTGCTGCTTGTGCCCTCTGCATCTGTCTGGCTTCTTTCTTCTCTCAGTACAACATGTCAGGGTTTGTACCCTGCGTCCAACAGCAGAATCCTGTGTGTGGACATGATATAATGTGTTCTCCCATTTGGCAGTGTTGGGTGCAGAGCAGGCTGAATTGTGTTGTCTGCAGGGCAGGCTGAA